>NW_026623880.1:139010-158016 GCF_030028575.1 Malurus melanocephalus | reverse complement strand
CATCCATCCATCCATCCATCCATCCATCCATCCATCCATCCATCCATCCATCCATCCATCCATCCATCCATCCCTCCTGAGCGCCTTTTTCCCAAACTTCAGCCCAATGCCACTGCACATTCTTTGGCTCCATCACAGTAGAGTTCATCACTGAAATTATTTTGCCAAATCCCTTGAGCTGCTGCTCCCCAACAAGTCCAACACAATGAACCCCCAAATGCGCTGTGGCAGAAGGAAATTTCCACATTGCCAGAGTGCCCGTGCCCCCAGAGGTGTCAGGGCTCTTCTCTCCTGTTGGCAAACCCAACYCTGCAGGAACCCACATCTCCTGACTCCCGGTCTTGTGCCCGGATCACAAGATGATCTTCCCTCTGTGAAAGCACCAGGAGTGAGGGATGAAACATCCCTTGTGTTGCCCAACACCTCCCCCACRGASACGCTGCACTCAGACCTTGRGAYRTGGYYGATTCCTGGGCAGCTCGAGCCCCCRGGGGTTTGCACTCCCACCTKGGTAATCCCCGATTTCTACAGGATTTGGGACTGAGCTGAACCTTGGGCAGGCCAGTGAGCATCATCAGCAACATCAGCTTAGGCTGTGAGGCTCTTGTTTTAGGGGGACAAAACCAAAATAACATCCTGGAAATTAAACACAATTTTGTGCATTCCCTCTTTCTTCTCCTGAGGCCTCACTGCATTCTTGATAAATACAAATGCAATAAACCAAATTGATTTACATGGAAACTGGCCCCAGCCTGCCCGTAAGGATTCAACACCAGCACAAATTTTACTCAATGGAGCATCTTTATAAACTGAAATCCTGCGAATTCATCTCTTTAGGGTTTCCCCATTTCCAAACCTGCCCCAAAGCCCACTCGGAGCCTTTCCAGCTGCAGTGGAATTGGGATCAGATCAGTAAACCGAGTGGAGACTCAGCCTGCAAACTGCAGCAGCCCAGTCAGCCCTGGGTTCTTAGGCTAAACTGGGGCCAAACTGGTGGGAACTGGGGAGCTCCTCTGTGGAACCCACTGCTGGCACTGCACAGCAGCACGAGCTCTGCTCTGCATGGACCAGAGATGCTCAGGATCCTCAGGGGCCACAGACAGAGCTGCTCCTGCTTTGGTTCTGATTTCTAAACTGTCCCAAGATGAAATAAYGATCTATAGATGAAGCAATGATCTGCAGAGCCAAGGACTGTGCTGTTGGTGCCGATGCTCTGGGTCAGGTACTTGCTGTGCCTGTATTTACACACTTTGGGGAGTCATTCCCTGTCTTGCAGAACTGCTTTCATGCCATGTTAAAATTTCTTGAGCATCCTGGAGATTCACTCCACATTCTTTCTCATTAGTGAAGTGATTCTTTCTTTCTGTAATTAATAATGGCTCTCTCCAGAAGCAGATAATTTGAAAATATAAATGTTTTATTGATCACATTTTCACYGATCCAAACCGAGCTGTCTCCCGAGGAGACAGACACCACGGCTTCTCTTTACCCTGCTCACTCCCCCTTGGCTTGACCCATTTTCCCCTCTCYTTCCAACAGAATCAAATCCTGTAACTAACCTTTAAGGGTTCCTCAGGCTTTATTTTGTTCCTATTAACCTTCTGCTTCTCTGGATAATTCTGCAGCCAAGAGTAGGTGTGACTCCCACGGCACAAGTCTCGCTGTGCTGTTGACTCATGTGCTGTGCTCAGCCAGCTCCCGGGATGGGAGGCTTATGCAACGTAGCGAGGTCTCCCGGAGCATATGCTGCTCCTGGAGCTGYGAGCTGTGCCGTGTTCTCCCGAGGGATGTGCCCGTGGGATGCCACCAGCGCTCGCCGTGCCCCGAGCGCGCACACAGAGCCCCCGCACAGGGCATTTGGGTGTGTTCCCCACCTCCTCCGGAGCTGAAAAATCAAATATCTGCGCTGAGAGGTGCTGGGCTTAGGGGTGAAAATCAAATACCTGCAGCTTAGGGGTGAAAATCAAATATCTGCCCGCCCTGGGCTCCGGGAGCTCCCAGCGAAGAGCCCTCCCTGGTTCTTTAAAGGCCGCTCAGCTCTAAACACAGATTATATAAAGTGAACTTAACAGACGGTCAGATTTGGCCTGGCATGTGGGGAGGGTTCTCACACAGAGCTTTTTTTTTAGGAGGGAAACTAGCAAGACATGTGGTGAAAAACACCCTATAGCTTGTAACTCCTGTCTCYGAGATCCAGCCATCTGTTCCCGTGAACTTCAAGTGAGAAGCAGCCACCATTTTGAAGGCAGACACTTAAAAAAGTGAGAGGATCCAGCCCTSGATTCCTGGGGCAGAACGTGGCTCCAGTGCCCGACTGAAAGGGCAGTGCCCATCTGAAARGGAACTGCAAACCTCTCTGGGCAARRTCATCCTCCCTGCCCAGCTGAGCAAAGGCTGAGCTAATGGCTATAAAATTAATGGAATCACAGGATGGTTTGGGTTGGAAGGAACCTTAAAGCTAATTTCATTTTCCATCYCTGTGCCATGGGCAGAGACACTTTCCACTATCCCAGATTGCTCCAGGCCCTGTCCAACCTTGCCTTGGACATTTCCAGGGATGAGGCAGCCACAGCTTCTGTGAGAAACCTGTGCCAGGGCTTCCCCACCCTCACAGGAAAGAATTTCTTCCTAACATCTAATTTAATCTCCTTTCTTTTAGCTTAAAACCATTCCCTCTTGTCCTGTCACCGCCTGTCTGTGTAAATTCCTGATGCTTTGGGTCCCGTGTGGGAGGGTGGGAGAGCTGGGGCTGATGTGAGGAGCACCTGGGTGGGAACCCAGACTGGCAGCAGGCAGGGGACCCTGGCACCCCTGGCACCATGGAACCCAGACTGGCACCGGGGAACCCAGACTGGCACAGGGAACCCAGACTGGCAGCAGGCAGGGGACCCTGGCACCCCTGGCACCAGGGAACCCAGACTGGACCAGGGAGCCCAGACTGGCACCATGGAACCCAGACTGGACCAGGGAACCCAGACTGGCACCAGGGAACCCAGACTGGCACCAGGGAACCCAGGACTGGCACCAGGGAACCCAGACTGGACCAGGGAACCCAGACTGGCACCAGGGAACCCAGGACTGGCACCAGGGAACCCAGACTGGCACTGGGGAACCCAGACTGGCAGCAGGCAGGGGACCCTGGCACCCCTGGCACTAGGGAACCCAGACTGGCACAGGGAACCCAGACTGGCACCAGGGAACCCAGGACGGGCACCAGGAAACCCAGACTGGACCAGGGAACCCAGACTGGCACCAGGGAACCCAGGACTGGCACCAGGGAACCCAGACTGGCACTGGGGAACCCAGACTGGCAGCAGGCAGGGGACCCTGGCACCCCTGGMAGCAGTGGGGCTGAGCGAGCAGAGCTGCAGAGTTCAGAGCATCCCCTGCCTTTCCCTGCTYTATTCACTGCCACCCAGCCCATAAACTCACCAGATTCACAACCACACAAATAAAACCTCCTTAAAAACCCTGCTAAGGAAAGGACAAACCCATCTCCTGCTGCCCAGCCCGCTGGGTTCTGAAGCCAGCATTTTCCAGAGCCAGCGGAAAACGCCAGGTTTGGGGCGAGGTGTCACCACGTCACTGGAACTGCTGCTGGAAGGCGGCTGAAACATTAACCTGGGCTGGCCGTGGCACCTTTCCCAACAGGAGATGAAAGCCAGCAGCTGCTGATATGGAAAGCAACTGTTGGAGCCGCCGAGCACTGACACATGCGATCGCACGGAGCCACCGGCTCCTGCAAACGTGCTGCAGGAAATGACTAAACATTGAGTGCTTGTTATTGAGCAGGATTCCTGGAGACACGTAGGTGGTGTGGACAGCGTGGTATGTGCATTAAAGTGCAATTTAGGTCAATGATTCTTTGAAAGGACCATTCTCCCTTTTTTTTTCTCCCCCCTTTCTCCCTTTAGGGACGTTTGCTATTCAAAGATTAACTTTTCCAGCTCTTTTTTTTTTCCAAACAGTTCCCATCAGCTCTAAATAAAATTAAAAAGGGGAGAAAGACAGTAAAAATTGCCCTGGTTTAATATTCAGATTTCTCAGCAATTTTTTTTTCTCATTTTAGCTGTTTTTAATGGTAAAACAGGATTCCAAATAAGTTTTAGAGWGAACAGTGCGTGTTCAGACAAAACCAATCCTATTTCACGAGGTGTCTGAGTCTCACTTTTTAGCAGGTGAAGCCCAAATGAGAGCCAGCCCTGGAGGGACTGGACAGATTGGGGCTGTGGGAAGCGTCAGCACAGCTCCAGCTCACGCTGGGGCGTGCCAGGGCTGTGATCCACCTTTTCCAYGGACCCTCCGGTGCCCAGCGGTTCCTGAAGCATCTCCAAGAATGCGAGGCGGTGCCTCCAGCACTGCCCCGGCACCCAGAGGCTCATCAGGAAACAGAAATCTTCCCCAAAAGCTGCCAAAAGCTGCACGAATCCATCGTTCTATGGTCGATCACACTTTTATTACTGCGTCCTCCACACCACTGGATCCAAAGGGTCCTTGCCCTCCCCGGGGACGAAGCGTTGCAGGGCTGAGCAGGGTGAAGCTGCAGTGGGAGCAGAGCCACCAAACCCACACCACAGAGGAGCTCTGACACTGTTTTCAGCAGGAATCAGGGAGATCCCAGCCTGGAATCAGTGGGAATTCTGCAGTGGAGCTGGGTGTGCTGCAGGACAGGCCTCTAACAMAGACATCACTATAGCAAAGGTCTCCTGACTAAAGAGAAATAWATTATTGATGGCAATGCAATTTCCTGCAGTGAGAAATTCCCAAGACCATTTCCAAACAGGAATGAGAGCTGGTAGAATACTGGTCTTCTCAAGCCACCTACTTTTTTTTTTTTCCACTCAAGGACCAGCTAAACAAAATCCCAAGAAAAGCTCATTTGTATCCATTTAATTATTTAATCAATAGCTCTGCTTCCAAAGCTCCTTCTCACCCTCGCTCCAGCAAAGCCTGGTGTCCCTCAGACCCTGGGATATCCAGGGGACACCAAAGCATTTTTGGGGGGGGACTATCACAGGAGTTAAATTTAAATAAAATTCAATTTAAAAAGCATTAATTTAAANGGGATATCACAGGAGCTAAATTTAAATAAAATTCAATTTAAAAAGCATTAATTTAAAGAGACAGAACAAGGGGAAACAACAGCTGGAAGCCTCACCGAGGCTGACCTGAATGTTTGGGTACAAAAAGTGGCTTTGAGGAGGGCGAGCACATCTCTGGGATGCCCATGTTATCCCAATATCCCCCCAAAAGCTCCAAGGGTCCTGCAGCTGCCAAGTGGGCAGTGCTCAGGGCAGGCAGGAGGGTGTTCAGGGGATTTTCTTCTGGCCAGGACATCACCTCCAGCAGCCTCGTGCCCCGGACATGAACCCGTCCCCTCCTGACCCAGCAGATCCCAGCACCAGTTGAGTCATCCTGACATTTAACGGCGCCACTGGCCGCCTGCTGCTGCTGCTCTTGAACCAGGAGARGGACATCAGCAAACCAGAAGTCCAGATAATTTTTTAAAGCTTTTCACTTGTGTTTTGCCAGTCTCTTTTCCAAATGTTTCCCGCACGCACTCGGGCTGAGGGAATGGCTGAAATGCTGCTAATGGCGGCCAGGAACTGCTTCTCTACTAAGAGAACATTTTCTAGGAAAAAAGTATTTCAAATAATTGGAAAACCTCTGCTGAATTTGAGTTTTATATCTGGAGGCTCCAGCAGCAGGGTAGAGGGCCTAGAAGAGAGTTGGAGAGAGATTCTGGATGATGGACTGGAGTAATGGGACAAGGGGGAGTGGCTTTAAGATGGCTGATGATTGGAAAAATTGATGGGGAAATGTGATGGGAAAAAGTTTCCATTCTGAAGAAAATGAGGCCCTGGCACAGGTTGCTCAGAGAAGCTGTGGCTGCCCCATCCCAGGAGGTGTCCAAGGTCAGGTTGTCCAGGGTTTGGGATGGTGGAAGGTGTCCCTGCCCATGGCAGGGGGTGGGACAAGATAAGTTTGAAAGCCAAACCATTCTATGACTCATTTCCAACCCAAACCATTCTATGATTCTCTGGAACCAGGATGGGTCAGACCCATGGCAAAGGGATTGCACAAGCCCCAGTTTCAGTGGAACTTCCTCMTGAKGATGGGCTGYGGAAACACRTTGGGTGTGAATCTCATGGGACTMRAGGGGCATAAAAACCAAAAGTAAAAGGCAAAAGGGGTCAAAATGACCCTTGGATGATTCAAAACATTACACAGAACTGCTATTTTTTTCTCACATCTCACATTTCCTTTTCACCTTTCCCTTCCTCCCCAGTTTTGGTTTGCTCCTGATTCCCATTGCACCCGAGGYTGGGAGCAGGCAGTGGCAACACCAACCTCCCAACAGCAAGCTTTGCCTTGGCCAATTTTCCAGCATTAACTGCCTCCCAGACCATTTGTTCTGAGGTATAAAGCCTTTTTTTTCTCCRGGAATTGATCTGGCAGTGTTTTCGGGACCATTGCCAGGGAAATTGTGTCCCTATTGCTCCTTCATTACCATCASAGCTACCGGGACCTTTGCTGCCTATCTCAGGATCTTGGCTGCAGTTCCCCAGCCTCAACAATCTTTCCAAATTCAGGGAATTCCCTTTGGATAAAGGGACAGGGACAGTCACAGGAAAGCTTTGACTGCCATTCCTCAAACATATTTCTTCATCCCGTGCAGGAGCTGCCAACACGGCTGGAGCCAGTCGGCACCTCCGGGCTGGCTCCATCAGGCTCCAGCCCAGTCCAGGACACAAACATCAATGAAACCCCCAGTGCAAATGCAGAAATCACTGTGCAGCAAAATCAAAATATAGGAGATCTTCAGTTTTTTTTCTCCTAACCCACTTAAAGGCCTTACACAGCAAAAAAAAAAAAGCAATACTGGAGAGAAAAAAGATGTGCAAATACAGAGTATCATTAAAACAAGATCAACTCATACACATGTGGTAAGAAAAGGAGCTCCAATATTCCTACTCCTCTTGGGGCAGGGAGGAGCTGTGGGGATCCTGCAGAGYTCCTGCTCCAGGCAGCTCCTGTTCTGGTTTCTGGATCAGAGGAGCAGCATCCCTGTCTCATCTGCTCTGTCACCACCCTGACCTTTCCCAATCCCCGCTCGCTATCTTGTCTCTTGCTGCCATATACTTTTCTCTGCAGACACTCTGGAGCAGTTATTACTCACAGATGTAATTGCTTAGTGCTCCCTCAAGTCACAAACACAAGACATCAGAAGACATTTAAGATCACAGTTTCTCCAAGGCCCTGAGCTATGAAGACAAAGGATGCCTTTTCCCAGGAAAACACAGAGCAAACCATAGCTACGATGTTTAAACCATGAAGCTGTCTCAATTCYTTATTTTAAACAGGGATGACTTTGCATTAACAATAACATTGCCCTCTAGTTTGGGTTTCACAGAATCATTTAGGTTGGGAAAGACCTCCAAGATCACCGAGCCCAACCTCTAACCCTTGTTTTGGGAGCAGGGATGGTGTGCATGGAGCTCACGTGCTTCCCAATAACCACTCTTGACCACATGCCTGAGCAGCACACATCCCACGCTGCCCATGGCCGCTCCTCGCTTCACACACTGATCTCTGCTTTCATCTCCCAAACATAACATGGGTGGGATTTGTTTACTCTGGGTGGAAGGATGTGCGAGAGCCAAGCCGGCGACCACAAGTGTTAGAAACTGGCAGAAAGGGCAGCAGCTGTTATGATGCAAAAGTACATATTTGCCTGAAGACTCTGGCTAGGAAACCATCAGAGAAATCCAGACTGATTCATCTGGAACCCTCCCCAGATGAGAGTCACGCCAGCCCTGCTGCTGCCAGGGGTCACCACCCGAGACACCGGGCTGGGACCACCCAACAGCCTCCTGTGCCAGTGCAACGCACGGAGAGAGTTCTCTTTAATCAGAGTTCTGAAGGATGGTATTAAATGATGGTTTAACTGCAGCTGAATCACAAGGGCTGAGCAAGCAAGCAGTGCCAGACAGTGYGGGTGCCTGGGCAGCCCCAGGGGAGCAGGTGAAACCAGGCAGGAATGCTCAAGGCTCCAGCACCTGCACTGCCAAATCCACCCAGCCACAGCCCCGTGGCAGGGCCGGGAGAGAAATGCCCATGCACTCCCTATTTGCTGGTGGGAGGAAAACACTGWGAGCCTCAYCTGTGTGACTTGATGCAGAACAAASCTCCTCCTTCGAGGGACGAAWGTCAGGGAAGAGGGGGAAGAGGCTCTTCAAGGCATGAAGCCTTGGAAATGTGTGCTGAAGCTTGAGCATATCAGAAGACTCCACAAGTTAATTTACAATCTCTAAACATCCCTCCCTCAGTCAAAGCTTCCAATTCACCCTTTTGAGGATAAGACAGAGAAATACTTCTCTGGGGTTTTTTTGAGATTACAATTCAGGTTTCTATGTTTGCATGTGATAGTAAATGAAATAACATGCTGCCTGAAGAAGCTTCCACCATCATATGTCCTGGTTTCAGCTGGRGTGGAGTTAACTTTTTTCCCAGTAGCTGCTATAGGGYTGTGCTTTGGATTTAGGATAAGAGTAATGCTGATAACACACTGAWGGTTTGACTGCTGARCWGTGTTTACATTGAGTCAAGGAYTTTCAGCTTCTCACCTYGAAATAACTTTKCCTAAAAAGTTMATAAATATGACAATTATCACAGATTGATGGGGCGGCTCAAATTTCCCAAGATTGGCAGTTGTGATTGCCGCATCTCAATTCCCTGGCAGGCTTTCCCCCATTAGCCATATATCTCCCCCCACTAGCCATACATCCCAGTATTCTCCTGCAGCACATTCAGGTGCTTCTCCCAATTCTATCCAGCAATATTCTCAGGCTAAGCAGCAGTCCTGGATTAATCAGCAGCACCTTCCTGCACAGGAGAGTTTCAGCACCAGTCCAGGTAGAGGCTCTCAAGCTCAGAGRGGCAGAAAAGCTCTCATTCTGTGCTTTATTGTTTGAAGGGAGCCCCAGCACAGCTGCCCTGCTGTCCTGCAGCCAGGGGAGCTCTGTGCCCACTGCTGCCCACATTTCCTGGCACGGGGCTGCCCCACAGCCAAAGCCACTGGGGATTCCACACACGGAGGGTGCTACGTGAACGTTCCCACCCAACCATGGCCCTCTGGGTTATCCCTATGGGACACAGGTGAATTGCATTACAGAGTCCAATGAATCATAAAGAAATGCAAGATATTTCCCTGCTTTGGTCTCCCTCCTCCTTTCCAGCCTTGCATCAGCTTTTTCCCCCTCTCCTGCATTAATTTCAAACTCCSTCCCTCGCCCTGAGAAGAGCCCCGCAGCAATGCAATGTCTCTGGGCTCTCCAGCTTGAGGAGTTTACTGCCCACACTGGATTTMTGCTGTGCTTGTTTATTTAATGGCCCAGTTAGGAAACTCAGAGTGGGATCTGTGCGTGGAACACACACGGAGCTCAGCAGGACCTGCCGTAAGTGCCTGGGAAATCTCCAGCCAGTGCAGTGTCAGGCCACAGTGCACTCACAAGGAAAACAGGACAATATCACTGCCCTTCTCTGGRAGAAAAATCACCCATTACAGCAGGGCTGTGAGCAGAGCTGGGCAACCAGCGCCTGGCCTCGGGCCACTGGCAGCCAGTGGCTCCCAGTCCAGGGTTCTCCATGGGGAACATGCCATGGGGCTCAGCCCACAGGAGCAGGCTTTGCCTCCTCAATTCCTGCCTCATTGCTGTGAAAACTATGACACAGAATTGGGGAATCACAGAAGAGTTTAGGTTGGAAGGGACTCTGCCATGGGCAGGGAGATCTTCCATTAACCCAGCTTACTCCAAGCTGCCCATGGGCACTTCCAGGCCCTGTGCCAGGGCCTCCCCACTCCCTGAGTAAAGGATTTCTTCCTAACACCTACTCTAAACCATCAAGGATGTTGGTCCCACACCTCCAGCCTCTGTAACCAGTCCATAGTGATCACACCCAGCTCACAGGCTTTGCTGGAACTGACAGCTCTGCTCCTCCAATTTCTGACCCTTATGCCACAACAAACTGTCTGGWCACTGCAGGAAGCATCGAGGACACTTCTCTTAGTTTTATATAAACACAAACTCCTGTGGGACCCTCTGGCTGGCTTGGCATTTTTTTTTGCACGATACAGAGCAGCACACCCAGCACACCCAATGACAGAACATGGCCCACAAGCATGAAAATCCATCATGAAGCAGGGTCTCCATCAACCCTCCCTGCTCTCGATTCAGGAGGTGGCCAGGCAGGCACAAGGAGAGGTTTCTCCTGTGGCCAGCAGCCAGCACTGAAGAAATGCCAAACACGAGCTCCCACCACACTGGTACCAGTTCTGCTCCCACCTCCGAGGCCCACGACTTACTTTGATGCTATTCCRAAATCTCCTTCTCCCAGCTCCAAACCAAGACTTGAAATTATTAGAGGGAGTAATGCCTTTCAGGGCAGAATGCAAATTTAARACGCTTGTCCCAAATAACAGAAGGTAGTAATTAGGCTCCAGCACTCCAAAGCAGCATCCCTCAGCTACACCCTTTCCTGCACTGCTCCACTGATGTAGGACATGTGCCATGCCATGTTAACACACAGGTTGCAGGAGGCTGGTTTTCTTTATCTGTATATAAATCAGCTCCTGTCTTTTAATTTTCCTCCCTCACTCTGTGCTCTGGTCTATGAGTTTTGCTCCCTGCTTGTTTAAACCTTATGCTTCTTGTTGCTGCCCCTTACCCTGGTCCCACTTTTTTTTTTTTTGTTTTATCCCCTCAAAGTGCCTGTTTCCTTAAATAGTTCTCTCTCTCTTATTCCTTCCTCCCTTTCCTTATCATCTCCTCTTTCTCACAGCTAACCAGTGTCTCCTTCCTCTTCCCCGGGCTTCCCTGCAAGGCCATTTGCATTCTTTCTCAATCACATCAAACAGGAGATTTCAATTTAGCAGTAATCAGGAAAACACCTCAGACATCCGCATGGCATCAAAGCCTCCTGTCACCTCCATTCCCCAAATCCCACGGAACTCTGGGTCTGTGAAGCAGGAGCTCAGATTCACATGGCACCGAGGTGACAGAATGTGCAAGGTGGTGCCGTTCCCAGAGCCACCCCTCTGCTCCGGGCCACCGTGTCCTGTSTGACCACAGCCACATCATCCTGTGCAGCTCTCCAGGCCAGCATGGGCAGCTCTGCTGCTCATGGCAGCAAAAAATGAACCGAGTGATGCTGACTGCCACAGGGTGAGGRCTGAGCTTACAGCTCAGAGGGATTGGATACCTGAGGCAAAATAACCGGGACACAGGTACCTTGCCCTGCTACTGCCCGTGCCCTCAGGCAGGAGCAGAAAGCTAAAGAARACAGGTCTTTACATGGCCTTTAGGAACTAGATATGTTCATTATAATCTGATTAAAATTCCTTACAAATACACTTTAAAGKTAGCTCCGGAATCAGCGAATGGTCAGTGGTCATGGAACTCCTCAAGCACGGGATTTGTGTTTAAGAAACTTTGGTATTATGGTAAATCTACCAAGAATATGTCCAGCTGCATTAGAGCTGCTGTAAGAGCCTCTGGTTCACTGCTCATCCTGACTGTCAGGTTAAAGACAGGCTGAAACTGAAATAAGGTAAAATAAGGCAACCTAGACAGAGATGTGTTCAAAAAGGCTGATGGAAGCAAAATSAGTATGGGTTTTCACATCACTTTTTCACTCTCAAATTGTTTAACGTAGAATTTGTAGGGAAAAAACATCTCCAGCCCCTCTAAATGACTCTCAGCCAAAGGTTCATGCACTGAGAAAGCAGAGGGGAACGGAAGCAGCCTGGTGCCAATTGCACCAAGCCAAGGCTCCTGGACTTGTTCTTCAGGACAGCCAGAGAATTCACTGGAGTGATGTATCCATTGCCAGAATTTTTACAAAGTTTTCTATGTAATTTGGAAGTTCACTTGCTCTGAGTATTGAGACGCTCATCTGCACTTTGGATCCTTCTGCAGCCACCACGACAGCTTGAAAACTGCTTTGTTTTCAAGTGGCAGCAGAGTTCTTGAGACATCCCCATCAGGTGCGGGGGCTCCGGATGTGCCGTGAGCCTCGCAGAGCGGGGGCAGTGCTGCTTAGGTGGGAATATCCCTGTSCCAAGGACGTGCCATGGCTCCCTGTCCCAGGGGCAATGAGCTGTGTCAGCCCCGTCCTGCGCTGGACCATTCCCAAAATGAGCTGGAAGGGTCTGGGGCAGAGAAGGGCACATGTGGCACATGGGGCACTCTCTGGTGTCGCTGCAGCTGCAGAGGGCTTTCAGAGGGAGTTCCCAGAGCCCTGGTGCATCCCTGCTCCGGAACCAGCACCCTCCTCCCCAGCCCAGGGCTGGTTTCACATCCTCCCTCCAGCCCGGCGCCCCTTCCCAAAGCTGCGGCAGCTGCTGGAACRGTTACTCCAGCGCTGCTTCCCGACATCTGGCCACCCCGCTGCCCAATCCCTGCTCGTGGAACAGTTTGGAGAATCCCGCGRCCAGAGGAGGGTGTTTGCCGTGCCCCCAGGAGCCAGCCCGTTTCCCGAGCCCGGCTGAGCGCAGCGCACGGCAGCGGGGCGCGCATCCCCGGCAGGAAACACGGCGCGCAAGGCGCTCTATTTTAATCCCGTCAAGGGTCTTCTGGGGAGCGAGGCAGAGCCCGGCTGTGCAGAGTTAAGAATGAATCCCTATTTTTAGCCTGTCCTGGGTGAGGTAAGTGCGCGTGAGTCAGACGCCGGCGTGGGATGTTGCATAAGCCGGGCCTGCGCCGCAGCTCCCGGCGAGCGGGGGTGCGAGGAGGAGGATGGAGGGAGCCTTCCCTCGCCGCTTCCTGGCATTGTCATTTCAAGACAGACCCTTCACGGTATTTAAATGCAGGGTTCTTTCTTCCCTCCCCCCGAAAAATTTAATTAGAAACAGCAGTAGGCTGGTTATGTAATGTGATTAATTGCAGCATTAGAGTGAAAAAATATAGGGCATACAGGTCTTAAAGATTCACATGCAAAGTCAWGTGTGGGAGTGAGAGAGGCAAGGGTGAAACGCAAGACTTATCTGTTTGATTAGGTGCTTTTCACGGGGCAGTGATTTATCCCCTGAGTAATTTCATCGCAGGAATCTGCAGATAGCTAAGGCGAAAAAAAATAAAAAAGGAGCAAATAAACATCCAGGAGACAAGGGGCCAAAAGTGCTATCACAGCACCTCTAAAGGTTGGTGTTGCACCTGGGAGCAGGATGTTCCCTCAGCYGCAGACCTGCCCCTTAACAGCGCTCACTCACACAAATAAAAAGGAGGTTTTCCACTGAGTCATGATGAAGGAACTGCAGACACATGCAGACACTGCAGCTAAACTTTCACTAYGCTGGAACTTTATTCCAGGAAACATGTGAAGCTTCAGATGAAGTCTTTTCCCCTGCCTTTTGTGCGCCTCTCAGCAGGGAAGCCCCGGATTCCAGGCTGGCATTCCCTCCCACCGGTGACCTCCAAGCGCCCGACGCTGGAAATGCTGCTCTCGCCACGGCTGCTGATTAAATCCAGCCCAGTTCAATAATGGCAAGAAGTCACCAGCGTGTTTGATTGCTCAAGTGTCCTACATGCCCATGGCTCCGTTGCCAAACAGCGGCTGAGTGAGCACCTCTGGGCAAAGCAGAGCCCGCGCTGGCACCACTGAGAAAGCAAAGCTGGCTGCGTTTGAGCACTGCAGCTCCTCAGAAGGAAAGAAGTGCTGTTAATATTCATGCVAGGGGAAGATGAAAAGGCACCGGAGAAGGGAGCTCGTGGCAGGGTACCGAGGATGTCTCAGCAGGTTTCATCCCGKGCTCTTGCTGGGAAGAGGAGGGTTCACAGCCTGAGTGCAGCTGTTTGTACACCACAGATATTCCCCAGCATTTTCCTTAATGCCAGCTATCCCTAAACTCAAGTCTGAGGCTCCACTGAATCAAGTATTAATTTAAGGCAGCCTGAGCTCCCTCTGAAGTGAAGGCTCTTCCCCTGGTGAGCTGAGTCTAGTGTTAGAAAGCTTAATTCCTGGCAGCCTTAGCTGTAAAACCATGGCTGGAAACACAAAAAACCTCCAGACTTCATCTCTCCTGAATAAGAATTTCATTTGTTACAGCCGTGCAGTGATTTCAGAGGCTTCAGATTTGTCAAGCAGCAAAATGCCAAGATTAATTTAAAAACAGCTTTACAATTACCTCGAGTTTGSATCGTTTCTTGCTTTGCTAATAAGCAAAACACTAAATGATTCATATTAGAAATGAGATTTCAACAGTCTTCTCAGGCAGGCCAGTGCTCCAAGTGATAAATGCAGAAATTCCCTCCCACGAGGCTTCCAGCCTTACTGGAGCCRTGATGTGAGGGAGAATGAAAGGGGCAAGAAGTCGCAAGCCATGAGCTGGGTTTGTGCAGCTACAGGACCTTGCAATATTCCTCAGTTGCTTTTCTGCACTTCTAAAGCCTTCCTCCCCCTGCACAYGATAGCCAAGCATGAAACACATCCCTGGAGGCAGCATTTGACTTCACCTGTCCCAGTGTATGTGTTCCATATCACTTGAGCACACTTCTTTCTGCAGAACTTATTTGTAGACAACTATAGGGGCAGATCCTGATGATGCTGCTCACTGAAACTTTCCCTGGAACCATTTTCTAGTGGAAACTTCTTTCCCCTCTTAGAAACTGGACAAAGAAAAACTGTTCATGTCTCTCACTGCTGTCTAAGTGCACAGAAAAATATCTCTTGAAGAAATCAAGATCAAAGCTCACACAATTAGAGACAAACCAAAATCAAGGGCACCTTTACTGAAGCTCATTAAAAATATCCTTTGTACCGMTCTCCTGTGTGGCACCCAAAGTCTCCCGAATACTGTGGTCTAATGAGAATGCAATGAGGGTTTTTTTCCTCCAGTATTTTTCTTTTTCCATAGTTAGCAACTGTCATAGTTTAATTAAGGGATGTCACAGGCACGGAGCGCTGCCCCGAGATAATCGAACCCTGCTGGTAGATAACTGCTGAGGTGAAGACAAGCAGGAACAGCCACCGTGCAAATGCCAAATCATCAAGGGAGGGCAAAGTTCAAAMATGGAACTGACAATCCTTCATTTACAGAAGTGGGAGATGCTTTTGCCAGCCTTTGTGAATGGGCCCCTCCACTTGAGTCCATCTCACAACCCTTTCTGAGCTCCTGACTCCTCACCAGCCTTTTTTTTGCTCCARTGTTGTCCCGTTCATGAAGATTCACTCAGAAGTATCTCCTGGGTTTCTCCAGCGTCAGGGATGTGCTGCTGGCACAGCCCTTTCCTTGGAGCAGCCCACCCACACCCCTGAAGGAGGCAGGAGCTGGATCCCAGCTCCCACCCRGACACCCCTCATCTCTACAACCACACTAACTCCTGACCTCCAGCCATTCAAATCACTACAAAGGCTCCCACYGCCTTTAATTTAGTCTTTCAAAGCATGCAGGTCTTTATTTATTAATATTTACCAAARCCCTTCCAGTCTCTGGCTCTTTGATTTTACAACCTTTTATGATTCTCACTAGATGAAGTTTTCTTTTCCTGAAAAACAACCGATCTGCAACCCAACCAGCTGTCTGCTCCTCTCTCCTGCTGTCTGTGCTTGTTTTCATGGGATGTTTGTTTCCCTCTCCTTTCCCTTTTCTACCTGGGTCATTATTGAGCCGGTTATTCAGCAGCAGTTTTGGGTTAACAGCTGTCTGTGCTGTGCTTTCCAATGAACCCATGACCTGCAGASCATCCTGATTTCTTGCTTGTGGCCCTTGCCTGGGCTAATTCACAGATCACTACACAGAACATTTTTTTTAGAGGGGTGGTCTATGCTTTATTTCACGAATTACTCCGATTTCTCAACCTCTGTGGCACAATAGCTTATGGGTTTCCCACCTCTTCAAAATTTTCTTCCAATTAATGTACAGGTGCTGTATTTCCAGCAATATTTCCTTTTCATAGAAAACATGCCCTAAAAGTGGCAAGGTGGAGTTCCTGTATAAGTTCAACACAAACTGTTCTGAGGATGGCTGGACAGGACTCAGATCCAGCCTCAATCCCTTTTCCTGATGAGGAGACCACCAGCCACACAGAAATAAAAGAAAACATTTCTTTGGAATTACAACACCTCCTACAATTTTCTCATGGCCCTGTGGACAATGCCAGCATGGAGCTACAGGATTTTCAGATTCCACAGGTCAAGCAAGGTGGATAATTTTTCTTAGATTCTGCCTGATTCCTCACTGCAGTATTAACAAATAGCTGTATTTTGACTGGCTTTGATGCAAACTTTTTCTGAGGTTCTTCAAGTGAGACCACCCTACAGTGGTCCCTGGGTGAGGGGTTCAGAAAGTAATTGTGAATAGCAAAGAGGGGCCAAATGAATTCCCTCACTCTGAAAAATGGCATGTGTCCTCTGAGCCAGGAAACAAAAGGATTCCCATGGCATTCCTGTACAAAATTATCAATTATATCATTTCCGTGAAACCAGCTTCATAAAATATTCTGTGGCTTTACCAATAAAAAAAAAAAAAAGTAAAAAACCAAGTCCCCCTACTGCTTAATTGCRCTTATTAGCAAGCCAATTGTCTGTCACATTAATTTTGTTATGTGGGCCACGCTTGTCAGAAAGAGCATGAAATTTTTAATCAAACCTCTGATAGTCACCACAAGACAGATTTTTGAAGAGCACAACTTTACCCAAACAAGCACATTTATCATTGCTGAGCACAGAGAAGAGGTGGCTGTATCTTGGTGTATGAAAACAGCTGGCTGTGTAAAGATTTATCTCCTCCATCCTGCTCTGACTCTAATGTATTTGCAGACCTATTTGATGGACCTTCAGCTTAGCCTGGGGTTCAGGTCCCTGCCCAGGTGAGGGGAGTCACCTTCCAGCACAACTCCAGCACATAAATCATTGACAGAAACACAGATTTCCATGCTCAAAGACTRTCACATTGCTTCTGTTCCAGCTGGGCCAGCTGCAGCTCTCTCTGCCCGTTCCACCAAAGCTCAGCTCCACRATTTCTGTTCAGGGTGCCTGGTCCAGTGCTGACGTGCTCGGTGATCACTCAGCCACGGGCAGAGGTCACAGCAGCGCTGCCTCCCTGGCAGACGTGTGCACGGTGGACTCTGGACTCTCCTCGCTGGCACACCACCCCTGTCATTGCCCGCAAGGTGCCCGGCAGGAACATTTCTTAGGTTGCACTTTCCTTCCAGAAATTTATCTTGATAACCCACACGCATCTCTAGCACGCCACCCTGTTCTTATTTTTCCATGAACATTCCCGACAAGAGCAGTGCATTGATCACAAAGGTTGTCCAACAYTCTCCACCATAAACCCCCTGTCTTATGTTGATTACAACTTTGAAAAGGTTCACTKGCTCTCTCAGCCAAGGAAGCAAAGGGGCAGGGATATTTTATCCATGCTAAAATATTTCTAAAGTTGTTTTYTGTGGAAAGGTCTGATGCCAACATGCCGCTGGCAGTGGAGGGAAGGGTGAATTCTGCCATCTTAACCATGAGGCAATTGACCTGATAAGCTGATAACTGATAAGCTTCTGAGAAGCTGCGGTGGTTGCACTTCTCAGCAGAGATTCGACAGATGCTCCCAGTTGAATTCCCCGAGGATCTCATCCATGTGAGCTCCAGCARACTCTTTCTCTGCAATTGCAGATGCTCTGGGCTCAGCCTGGGCACTGGGACTGAAGGGGGGATATTTAACCTCCCTGTTTTCCTAGGGATCTCTGGGGATGGAAGCTGCCCCACTGGAGCACCAGGAGGGYAACACCTGTACTTGTGTTCAAGAAATTGCTGTTTGCTTTAGCACAAACTTTCCCTTTTTTTTTATTTTTATTTTTATTTTTTTCTGAAACTGGTAGAGAACAGTAGTGCTGGGTGGGAGATTGGGATCCAGGCAAGGRTGTAAGCACCGGGACCATGAGAGGGGAAGGCAAAAGGACAGAGTCCTGTCAGGCCCAAGCCTAATGTCTGGCAGTTCCCTTTCAGAGCCTGGACCAGGTCCTAAGGTTTTCCAACTCCCATTGCACTTCCACCATCTGCAAGTGTTCATAAAACCTTCATAAAACACAAAAGGCTGTGAGAGCATGGCTGGCTGCCCCAGAGCTGGCTTGGGGCACGCAGGTCTCTCACARCCACAGGCAACACCCCGAGTTACCAAGGTAAAGCAGAACACCGAGTCCTTGCTCATTAAGGAACACTCTCGCTCTGCTCACCGGCGAGACAGGGCTCCGTGCAAAAGGCAGGAGATGAATATCTAATAARGCTTCTAATCCATGCCCAGAGATAAGCCAAATTAATTTTGCACAGGCATCTCTTTTCAGTCCCGGATTTGGCAACCACAGAATTGGCCTTTGAGGAATGTTTTGTGTCTGTGCTTTAATCATTTGGGGCTTCACTGTGCCAGCTGTGGGACAAGTGGGGACAATAACGACCAAGGAGACATTTATGTGTGGAAAAATAGACTCAGGAACCACTTTTGTGTAGAAAAAAAAGACCCAGGTGGGTACAAGTGGCAGGAGGACACTGAGGCACCACAGGTGAGTGAGGGATGGTCACTACTGCCTCATGGAGGCAATTCAGAGGTTGCATGGAGAYCCCACAGCAACTTTCCTGTATCTGAACGGGGCTACAGGGAAGATGGAGARGGACTCCACCATGATWTRTAGTGACAGGACAAGGAATAATGGACACAAATCAAAATAGGGAAAATTTAGTTTACACGTTACAAAGCATTTCTACCCTGGGAGGGTGGGAGGCCCTGGCACAGGGTGCCCAGAGCAGCTSTGGCTGCCCCTGGATCCCTTTGAGTGCCCAAGGCCAGGCTGGACATTGGGGCTGGGAGCAGCCTGGGACAGTGGGAGGTGTCCCTGCACTGGGATGGACTCAGGTCCCTTCCAACCCCTTAACATTSTACWATTCCATGAATTTGGAGAGAATTGTGAGTGACCCTTGTGTGCAGCACACGCAGCGAGGCAGCGGTGAGGACGCT
>NW_026623880.1:122957-138285 GCF_030028575.1 Malurus melanocephalus | reverse complement strand
GCCCCTGAGGGCGGGCCAGGCCATGCGGGGCGGACCCGCCCGGGCCATGCGGAGCGGAACGTGACGGGGCCGCCCCGCCGGGGAGCGGGGAAAGCACCGCCTCCTGCCCGGCCCGGCCCGGCCCCAGCTCCGGCTCCGCACGGGGACGGGCGTGCGGCCACGGCGTGTCCCGGGCGGACGGGCGGGCAGCCGGTTCCCTGTGCTTCCCTCCATGCCTGCCTCCCGTCAGCCCGGCCCCCGCGGGCACGGCCCGTGTCCGCCCGCCTTCCTGCCGCCCCCGCCGCCGCCTGGCAGCCGCCCCGCGGGGCTTTCCAGCAGCGCCGCGCCCCTCACGGGGGCTGCAGCGGGGCCAAGAGGCGAGAAAACCCCCCGAAATGTGGAGCTGTGCCCGCCGCGGGGCTCAGACCGCCGGGGGCCGGCCCTGCTTAGGGGCTGCGGGCGGACGGGGMGCGGGGAGCGGCTGCTGCGCATCACCGCCCGTCCCTGGAGCCCGCCGCCAGCCGGGCTGTTCGCAGCCATTCCGACATGAAATAAAAACACAGCACTGCCGGATCTTTATAAGCCATGCCCCGGGGCTGCCTCACGGGCAGAAATGTCACCCGCAGCCCCCAGAGCGAGCCCGGGCTCCGCGCAGCCTGTGCCGGTCCCGCTCAGCGCCAATTCCCCAATTGCCGGCCCAGCCGTGCGGCTCTGTGCCTTTGGAAATGTTGTGCTCACCTTTTGCTAAACACATTCCCCAGGGATTTCGGGAAGTGCAGCAGACATTTAAAATAGAAGARCATGTGAGACCTTGTTCTTTCCAAAAGGCCTAAGCATGCACTTGCATAATATTCAAGTGTTATCCCTCTAATTGCATTAGGTTTTACTTTTCACAATATTCAAAAAAAAWTCAATCAGAATTTTAACTTTGCAGAAACGAATATTCCTGCTTTTTAAAATATTATGGAAAATATTTTGCTTAAATTAACTTATTAATGAAAAAGGCTATTTCTCAGGCTGTTACCTTGCAGTTTATTATTTATCAGTGCAGAACTGCAGTGACATGGGATCTGACTGATTCACTTGACTCGGCTTGCAAGGACAATATCATTTTCCAGATTTTGTTGTGTTGGGATTTATGTATCTGGAACCCAATGGGCAATTTATGGCTGCAACRTCACGTCTGATGTGCCAGTGCCATTAGTGGCATTCCAGGCTGGTCTTAAATGCTTCATCTGCCCCAGTCGATGCATTATCGTGGTTCAGCAGAAACTGGTAATTTAGCACAATCAATGTCTTGCTTCCTTGAAGAAAGAAACCTTTCAGGGTTTTTAATTCATTGTCTCCTAATCTGCTGCAGGTATTGTATTTCCCCAATATAATCCTGAAAAAAACCCAGTCGTTCTTAAATAAAATATGCTTAATATATGAGTGATGCCTTTACTAAACCTCCTCGAGCCCTGACAATGCACAGACGTGATCTCTCTTTGAAACAGTATGAAATGTAGTCCAAATGTRTTCGTGTTTGTTCCAGTAATGAGGGAAAGGTGGTGGTTGTTAACAAGAACCAAGAGAAAAACCCCCRGCACAGTCATTTTTTAAGTCAAACAGAGGTTGTGCCAAGCCAAGAGGGAAAATATTTTCTGCAGTATTTTCACATGACATCGAGGGGTTGAAGAAGCTGCTGTTGCTTTGCCCTGGCACCATCGGTGCATGAAACATGGGTGTTCCAGGGTGGGTGTCYTTGGCCCATGCAGGGGTCTGTAGTGGGTGCTGCTGGACCTTCGGGGGGTAACCAGTCCCTCCCTTTGCTACCCAGGGGGATTACACCTATAATTCCATCCATAATTCCATACAGAACTATTAGTAACTGATTCTGTGAGGAGATAGAGCTGCTGGAGCTGAGTTTATTTTAATTCTTCTCCCTGCTACTGCAGCAATTAAAACTTTCATGGAAGAAAACAGAGGTTAGCTAAGGTATTTTATATACACAAACAATTAAAAAGCAAGCTTAATACAACACAGGGTTTTTTACTTAAGAACAAGATTTTGAAGTGCATCAGCAAATGTTTACTTCAAGGACCAGTGACTTTCCCAAATGTTCTGGTTTCATTGTACCAATTCTTCTACCCTGACCTTCTCATCGGCATCTCTGCGGTACCCTCACCTTCCATCCCCCAGCGTGACTCACAGCAAGCAATCCTCCAGTGCCAGAACAAACCAGGCTGGGCATGGACAAAGGATAYCAAACTCCTGCTCTAGAGCTGTTGGCAGCTAGGAAAACCAAACTGTTAAAATCTCCTAATTGCCCAAAAAGTGGAGCAGTTGTGCATCTTTGTAATGAGCAGGAAGCTTCTTCCATAGTGCAAGAGATGGTAAATCCAGATCCCAGCAGAACTGGGGCAGAGAGGTGATGGTTATGTGGGGAAACCTGGAACAGTTTCTAACATCCCATTCCAGGAATCACCCTTCCCATCAAAACATGGGRAAAAGAAATTGGTAATACAGGAATGGGGAAGGTCAAAGAAGGTCTATGACAYATTTGACCATTTTGTATTTAAATCACTTCTGTAGCTTGTATGTAAAGTGCCAGCCCGATGCAAATCAACCTTGCTGAGTCACGGCCAKACTGGGGGGAAAAAAGGTAAATTAWAGTGTGACCCAAAAACTGTTGTGAGGGAAAGAAAAAGAAATCATCCTGCAGCTTTTGAGTCAAATTTGAACCACTCCTTTGTGACAGTCACAGCATAAAATTAGGGGACAGTATACCAAGATAAGAAACACTTGAAACAATTTAAATTAAATGTTTATTAAGCCCAAATTATTGTAAATATCAGGTAAATAACTGCAAATATATTTTCCATCTCAGTATTTTTCAAGACCTTAAAAAAAAGCCCTCAGCTTCTTAAAATCAGAGGTACAGCAGAGTAGATGGGTAAAACTGAATAGCAACAAAACCAGCTATCAGCTCTGGGGGCATTTTATATAAAATAAGAATCTATCCATGAAAAGGTCATGATTATCTAGGTAATTCTGGGTTAATTGCTTTAAACATTTTGGGGTTCATTCTGCAGAGGTTCTTGTTTAAAACTGCAGGGTTTACCTTAACCCCGTTTTTCCCAGTGCTGAGGATGCAGGGCAGTGCTCGAGGGAGTTTGTGGAGACACAGGGGACAAAAGCTGCTTTGCAACTCCAGGAAAACAACTTTAGCATTCCGTGCCATTCCTCTTGCCTGTCGCTTTGCGAGGAGGGAGCTGGGGCTGGCTCAGTGCTGGGCTCGGGGCCGGGGATGGGTTTGGAGTGAGGGTTATCACTGTCCTGTGTCCCGCTGGTGCTCTCGGGAGAGGGCCAAAGTCCTCCTCGTCACTCTGGCGTCACTCGGGCATTTATCTTCAAACGCCCCGTCGTTAGGGAGCTGTAACGGGGCACAGGGAGAGAGGTGGGAACGAGGACTTTGGGCTGAACTGTGGCTGCACCGCAGGACTGCAACCCACAGCGTTGAACTGGGGGTGCTCAGGGGGGCTTTGCCAGCTCCCTTGAACTCCTGTGAGGATGCTGSCTCTCGGTCCCCACACAGCTCTTCGCTTGAATTCCCACCCCAGTTATTCTGGTAGCTGGGGTTTAGAAATCTGTTTGAAGACAATTTTTGTCCGGCTTGTTTCTTAGCAATTCCGTCCTTCCACTCAGGCACTTTCCGAGCTTTCCCTCTTGGTTTGGGTGAGGCCACCTGAGGAGAAGCATCCCCAGCCGGAGTTTGGGCAAGAGCTCTGCCTCAGAGTGGGTGTTACAAGAAAAACCCCTGAGCATTCAAATGAAGGACAAGAGCAACATCTGTAGCAGAGTTTATATTCCACTGATCATGCGACTTTGGGTCGTTTCCTATCTGTTTTTCAGTAACATGTCTGGTGGTTATAAAATGAGCAGTATTTATCTGACCCGGGAGGCAGAGACATTACCTCATTGTCACGGGGTCAGTGGCAATTAGACTGCAAAGCCCAGCCAAGCAGTGCCGCTGGGTACAATAGTCTGTGGCAGGCTTGACCTTTACGGTCACCGCTGCTGCAGGGGGACAGCACTGGGGTAGCCAGAGCAGAAATGCCCTTTCCTCCCCAAACCCCTCCCAGCTGGCTCACACACACTTATCAGGTATATGTTAAAGGAGTGCAATATATTAATTTAGGCACGATTGATATCTTAATGATTTATATCRGTTCCGTCTCGATTTGGAGTTAAAAATTAAATTCGTCCCCAAAAAAAGGTGTATTAGGGCTGAGTGTAACACAAGAGCAGTAATTTATAGGCATCAGTCAGCCCGTGGTTACTGTAAACACRGTGTACAAAGGTGAGCAGCCAGGTCAGCAGCCGTGCCCAGTGTCACCAACCCAAATTACCCTGCACCTGGAGAAGGTGACAACGGCACCGGCGAGCAGCGAAGGGCCCGACCCACTGCTGCCCACCAGCAGCTGAGTCTGTACTCCGGGGTGTTTAGAACTGAAACCAGGTGCTTTTCCTTTCTGGGGGTGGTACCCTGATATTTCTGCTCTGCTCACACACGGTTTTTTGTCACACACAGCTCCTGCCCGTGGGTGACAGGCTTGAATCACAACTCTGAGCTGAAGGGCCGTTCACTTTCAGAGAGCACCCTGGGCAGTCACCCCAGAGGAGCCAGCAGCTCAGGGATGCTGTCAGCAGCTGGGCGCTGTTCCTCAGTGCCTGCAGGGGTTTTTCGGGTGGGATGATGCTGCGGGAATKCGCCGCAGGAGCTGTGCCTCAGCCTGGCTGCCTGCCACCAGGGCTTCCCTCTCCGAGGAGTCACCCAGCCCTCTGATTCACGCTGTCTGCCCGGCCTGCTCCTGCACGAGTTCATGCACCACCTCTGGGGGTTTGCTTCAGGAAAACTGAATGTTCTGCCTATTTATTTTTCCACTGTGTAAAATGTGGGGTTTGGCATAGGTTCTCTCTGGAACCCTGCTTTCCCAGAGAGAGAAGCTGGGAGGGGAGGGGACAGCACTGTAGGTATGGTACAAGCATGTAACCTTCCCTCTTGCTTTACAATTCCAGAATTAGGGTGAGGATGTGGGTAAGGAACAAGATTTTCCCCTACTGCCATGTCAGACTGAGGACTAGACCCACAGAAAGGCCAGRAACTAGGCTTAGAAAAGGTCTGAAAAACAAAAATCTGAGAGTTTCTGTTCTTACCTTGTAACCTTGTTTGTAACTCAGGCCCCGAGGTTGGGGTCCCAGTTCCCAGACAGGCCATGGGGAGAGAAGGGTGGGTGTGTATGGGAGGCAGGAGAGCCCCTGTCCCAGGGATGGAGTCTCTGGTCAGCACAGAACACGCTYCCAGCTGCCTTTCTCCATTCTGGAATCACAGCTGGGAGCGCTGCCCAGGGCGAAGTGGGACGCAAACCACAGTATGAACTGCAAGAGCCACGCAACATTCCCAAAATGGGAACCAGGAGCAAAGCCCTCTCATGCCCAGGCAAGATTTTAATCTAGTTCTTCCAGGTAAAAGCTCTAACCAGCAAGATATCCCTGAGATAGGAGCTGCTTCATTCCTCCTTGGATACTTATTCCTGTAACAYGGTCCTGCTCCCAGCTGAGGGGATCCTGCAGCCCCCAGCCTTGCTGTCCATGCCTGCTCCAGGCAACAGCCAAGGTTTTTTATTCCCTCCACCCCTGCCCTGGGCAGCTGTGCCCATGCTGAGGAGTGGTTGTTGGTAGAGCATTCCCTTAATGAATGGATTGCTCTGTTTGGGGTGGCACAAGGCAGCYCCTTCAGGGCCATCCATTCATCCCAGACATCCTTTGCCCTGCTGCCCTTGGCTCTGTGCAGGGAATCTTCCCAGGGCCAGGAAGAAACTTAGGAGCAGCCGTGATGGCACCGACATCAAAGGGCTGCKAGGAACCTGCCTTTCCATCTCTTCACATTTACATTGAGCAGGTTTCGGAGGCCACCATTTCCTTCTATTCCTCCCACTTCCTAATTTTAGGGAAAAAAAGGGAACGAGCTCTGGTTGCCAACCACAAACACGCTCCTTTGGGAGAGAGGCTCCTGACGCAGCAGGGCAGGATGTCTGGGAGCACATTCAGGATGAGCCCAGCAGCAGCATTTCCCCGTGGGTGACTCACCCTGCCCGGCCAGCTCTGCCTGTTTGAGGTTTTCCATGGCCCTAGTCCTGGCTTCTTCCACACTTGGAGCAGCTGTAGGTTTGGGGGTKTCTCCAGGGGGAGTCTGGATTGCCAAGGATCTGTATTTTGGGTTTAAATAGCTTAATTCTCTCATCAGCTCTAGATCTGATGTGGACACGATCCAGGATAGTCTTTGCAGAAGTCTYCTGGCCACTGAGGTGACCTTTTGTGCTGGAATGAGATTCACTGGCAGCAAAAATTCAAATTAAAGGCAATAAGAACATTTATCAGTAAAGGCAATCAGTCACAGGGCCACGTTGCAAAGGTCTACACCAAATTTAGCATCACACTGAGATGTTCCTGAAGAGGAGGGGCTGTTTTCCCACTGGTTTGGGGYTGGACACTGGGAGATACTCTGATTCAGATCCTGCAGACAGTTGTGCTACTGCACAACCTCAAATTGCACCAGGGGAGGTTTAGATTAGATATTAGGGATTTTTTTTTTTCACAGAAGGGGTTGTGAAGCATTAGAAGAGGCTGCCCAAGGAAGTGGAGGAGTTGCCATCCCTGTAAGTGTTCCAAAACAACTGGAAGTGGCAGTGAGGRCAYGGTTTGGTGGTGAACATGGTGCTGGGACTGGGTTGACCATCGACTTGATAATCTTGAAGGTCTTTTCCAACCTTAACAATTSCATGATTCTTCTTAATTATKATRGTTCTTTGTGAATAATGAATCATCCTGTGATTAAACTGATGTGAAAAAAACTCCTGTGGTGTGTAAATACAGGCAAACTGCAGTTTTGAACTCCTTTTAGGGTTGCTAGCACTGAAGGGATAGAATTTTCTTCCTGGAATGTGATTGTACACGATGTTTGCACCCATCATTCATAAGGAAAAGTTTCTTACAGACTTAACAGATTGTGTTTCCATCTCTGCTGCGTAAAAACAGTGTTATGGACACAAGCGAAATGGAAATCATAACACAGCATCTCCACTATTTTGAGAGTCATATTGGAACACATGGAAGAGAGATGGAATTCCACTCTTCACTGCCTTCAGATTYGGTGTTCTGTGTATTTACTTAGCGCTAGAAAAGGAGAGTGAAAACAAACCCGTTGCCTCGATAAAGCCCGGGAATGGGCTTTGCTCCTGCCCATCCCTGGGGACCAGGCACCATTTCCAGACAGTGGAGGGGCTCTGGGCAAGCGAGAGCTGCAAAGTCATTCCTGAGATGAGATGAGATGAGATGAGATGAGGAAGGGGAGGAAAAGGGCTGAGTGTCAGGGTGAGAAGAGGCAGCTGAGGAGCACTAATGGGCGAGGAAGCTGTGAGCCAGGTCTGAGGGATGATAGTGCTTCAGGAGGGAAAGGCTGCCTGGAAATGGGGCTGGCTGTTCCTGCTGCGTGGGRCTCCTGGGGAAGCACCTGCCTCGAAGCAATTTATCCAGCTGTCAGCCTGTTCTCACACACTCTCTGAATGCATCCCGGGGTCGGGACTTTGGCTCAGCACAGGGTGCTTTTCCCATCTCCTGCTTATTGTTGAAATTTCAGGCCTTTTTCCTGTATTGCACTGGCTGAAACTGTTCCTGTTTCTCCCACGGAGACCTGAGCACAGGGAGATTTGGGCATTTCCACACCAGCAGTCACGCTCTAAATCARTCAGATTTTCTGGAGGTTTTSWTKKTTKKTTTTTTCTGCAAACTTTACATGCAATTCCAGCTGCATCTCCTGAGTTACTTTGATTCGATCCAGAGTTACTCTTTTTTTCCCTCCAGCCTTACATAATTCCAATTCCAAGTGTCCCCCTCACACACGTAACTGCAGCAGGACAAGCTCTGGTCCAAGTGTCCTCCGTGGCATCTCCYGTGTGCACGTCACAATTTCGGGGTGACTAAGCACTTTGGCATTGGTGTTCAGTGGCACCTCTAGAGCACTGCTCTATATTTGTCTTTCCTTCCTCTGTTTGTCTCTCTTTAAAAGAAAAAAAAAGCGGGTTCAAGCGACGTGCTGACAGGACTTGGCGATTCTGGATGGCAGGAGGGGTACGAGGCTCAGCGCTGCGAGTATTGGAAAGAAATTTGTCACTGCAGATTCTGCCTGTCATATGCAGAGATGACATGCAGATCTCCCTCTGACAGATTGATAGTCATTCCGAGATGCATCCACCCACAAAAACCACAGACATGCTGCTTGACTCAAATCTTGACTTGAACCACAACTTTGTGATGCAAAACTGGTGGAGTTTTTGGTACTTTTTGTTAAAAATGAAATCTTTATAGGGGTTTTCCAGCATCCTTGCTAGTTACTAAAAACAAACCAACATCAGCCTACTGGATGGGACAGCTCAGTTTACTCGTGGGTGGTTTTGACATTCAGCTCATTAACATGTTTAGTCTGAAAGAAGGTTGGAAAGGTAGTAAATAAAAAATTGGATGGAGAAGTACAGCATCTCTCCAGAAGTTACTCCTTATGTCGTRGTGACAATGCCAGTTTCACTGAGATGGAATATTTGTTCTGGTTTTACTCCAAATATCTACAGCTCATCCTGAGCCAGCTCAAAGCCCGGTCAGTGTGTTTGTAAAGTAAATGCACCGTGCTGAGTGTAAAGGTTACGCTCCGTGCAGGCCGGGGCCAGGAAATTCACAGCTCGGGACGGAACTTCCAGCGCGGCGTGGGAGAACCTGGGCACGCTGGCTCACAGCCAGGGAGTCTCYCATGGAAACAGGGAGCCACCCCAACCCAAARCAGGAGCTTACAGCCCCTTTGTGTSCCCTGSTRGGGCTGGCACTTGRCGTGGAACTGGCTCGGCTCTTCTGGCATGGGGTGGCTCCACAGGAACCCCCTGAGACCTCCTGTGCCCTCCTGCCACGTGCTCTGGGATGACCCCAGTGGAGCAGGGATGTTGGACCGGGTGATCCCTTCCAGYCTGACCCATTTTGGGATCCTCTKTGTGCCTGGAAATCCATCCAGTGAGTCTGCAGAGCACGGAGAACACACATGGCGGCRGCTTCAGCTGCTGGTGCTGGAACCGGCGCAGGGAAAGCACTCYAAATAAGTTTCTCTTGTTCGGAAATACAATGGGCAATTTAAAGCCCCTATTAGGCATGTGTGTAGGAGCATTTCCCATCCGGGGAGACGAGGGGATTGTTCTACGGAGCTGTATTGTGACTTCCCCGATATCAATCAAGCCCCCATTATGTAACGAGGTCTCCATCACACGCGCCCCAGTGCGAGGCCCCGCCGYGAGCACCGGGGCTGCAATCCCGGCTCCTTTGTCCTGCCCTGCGCCAATTTGCTGCAAAATTGAGGATGAGGCTTGAATTTGCCATTGTGGCGGTGCTGGGGCCGTGGCTGCGCTTTCAGAGCAGTTATTTGCATTGCCTTGATTAGCATGTCACCTGCTTCATTAGCGGAGAAAAGGCTCCTCCACGCACTCAGCCAGTCATGCAAATTGAGGAATGCACGGAGATCCTGCCCCTCTAGGACTTTCCATTATTAGCAAAATCGGTAGATTCRGTTTGTTCTTTCCTCTTCAGAAGGTCACTTAGATTTCCACCTCCGAAGGAAAGTTCTTATTAAAGAGACAAAGTAATCGTGGTCCCAAACTTTAACATCCTGCTTAATGAAACCTGATGCCGAAGGAGAACCCAGGTGTGTGCAAGGCRGGTGGAACCTCCCTGCTTTCAATCTAATCCTTAAACCAACAGCCAGCTGTCTGTCACCCAACCATTAATTTTACTAGATGTCAGGGATGTGTTTTTAGAGCCAAAAAGCTCCCTCCTGTGCAGGACCTAAATTTACATTACAGATGCTAGTCTCAGGTTTTGGAGGGTTTTTTTTCTCTTGGGAGTCCAACAATTGTGAATAAAKCTTTTTGTGATGGCAAGAGATATTCAGCTTTTGTGGAAAAGAGTACCCCAAATGGGAAATTAAACAGATCCCTCACACAGCTTYTCTGTGAGATCAGGAAGTTGCCACGGGGCACCAGATCTCAGTCCAGAACGGGAAAGTCCAACCTCAGAAGCTGCAGGGACAGACCCACCACCAGCCCCAGCAGGGTTTTGGCCATTCCCGGCCTCTGCTGGCACAGCCATGATGGGCAGAGGAGTTCAACCAGAAATAAAAAAAAAAAAAAAAAAAACTTAGAAAAACCCAAGAGTGAAAGAGGAAAAAAAGAAAAAAAAAAATGTGACAGTCATGCGTGAAATGTCACTGCAGAAATGAATGACCTGTCCGTGGGCTGAGGAGAGGAACAGTCACCTTCCTCTGCTGACCAGCTGACACAGCCTCTGCTGGGGCTGGGGACACAGTGTGACCTCCTGAGCCATCTGTGCCACCCCTGGAGCCACCCACCTGCCCTGACAACTGCACCCCCTCGCCAGGGTGGTGGCTGCGCTCTGCCTCTGTCGCTGCAGCTGCAGCAGAGGGACAGAACCTCCCTTTTCGCATCTCCCCRCAGCTCGTGGGAAGGCACGGCCGCAGCGAGAAGCTCGGGTTCCACCCCGCTGCCTTTCACACGGGTCACGGAGCAGAGCGGGGCTGTGCCAGCGCTCAGGCACCCGCCGCTTCTGCCTTTTTACGGTAAAGATGAAGCAACAGCGCACATCCTCGGGGCTGCCCTCTCTGCCGCCTCCCTCTCACCTGCCTGGCAGGGGCTCCGGGAAGCCTGACAAATGTGTGTGTGCTCATCCCCGGCTGCCAGGAGGGGAAGGAGTGACTCAGGTACGTGTCTGTGCGCTCAGGGAAGGTGAAATCCTGCTCCTCCACCGCACCAGCCCAGCCCGGTGGCAGCCGCACCGCACACACCGCGCTGCAGAAGGGAAGACAGATTTGCCGGGAGATGTAGATGGAAATACATGTGATTAAGGAGTCCCGATCTCGCCGGTAAATCTCCAGCTCTCAGACGGCTGGGCAAGCTGCCCTCCTTCCTCCCTCCCCCCGCTCAGCTCTCCTGCTGACCCGAGCTGGGGACACGCACCCACCTCAGACAGTTGTGTGCACTTACCAGATTAAAGATGATTAATTGTACCAGGTAGTTCCTGCTACATCTTAATCAAATACACACAGTCAGCAACGCTCCTGTGCACACGGTACTTGGAGCTGGAGGGGTTTTGAACTCTTACATGCTCCAATGACAACCACAAGCCTGAACTATCAGTGGGGAGAGTGTGAAGTGYCCCAGCCCGGAGTGACCGCAGGTGACATTCCCTGGGTGCCAGGGCCTCTCACTGCTGGAGGAGGGACTTGCTCTGCTTTAAAAAAAATCAACCTCTGCCCCTCTAGGCACTGAGAAAAGCCCCATCCTTACCTGCCAGGCCCCCACGACACAGCATCCCAGGGCAGGGGGTTGTGACAGAACCACACAACACCTTGGAGGGGACACAAACCACCAGCAGCCTCTGTCCGTAGAGTATTTTGCATCATTTATTTAAATACCTATATTTATGCATTTACAAATTTTCATAGCTCTGTCTTTAGCTTTTTTTCTTTTTTTTTTTCTTTTGTAGACAGTATTGCAGAGAAGTCAGCTTCTGTAAAATGAGGTCCATGTATAAAACTATGCAGCGGATTGGAGAAAAAAAAACAAACAAAAACAAAAACAAACAACCTAACAACAGCCCAACGAGTTTCCTTTCACACTCTGGAGAATCAGAAACCAAAGAAAGTGACCGAATGAAAGGGGACAGGGAGAGGAAGGGGTGGGACAGAGCAGCCTCAAACCAGTGGCTCTCACACAAGCGTTACACACATCAGTGCTCAGCTACAGGACACGTTTCAGTCGGTGCAGTGCCCGTTTGCTAAAGCTTTAGCAGGCACATAGGTCTCTAATGAAAAAATAGAAGGAAAGGATCCTACAGGCGGAGAATGCAAAGCCTGGGCAGCCTCGGCATCGCTTCTGGGAGACTGCACCGACTCGCCAGCAGTGCATCCTCATTCCAAACTTCATTTTGCATAAAAAGTTCCCTTTAAGAAATCTTAGCATTTAAAAAACCCGGYGTCTGAGCTCTTCTAGCCCCAGTACTCTAAAGAAATCTCTTGAAAAATACCTCCTGCTTTCCTCATTCGGAAGCTTCAAAATAATGTTTTGCTTTAATCGATACCAATTGAACAGCTCACGGAGTCCCAGCGTCATCCCTGGGAGGAAGAGGCAACAAATATGGCATTGCAAGATATTTACACACATGGTACAAAAATGTCCAAGGGTATGAAAAAATCACCAGTTACACAATTTTGCAGCAGCCTCATTTACACCTGTAATTTTATACCATTTATTACATTGTACTAACACACCAGATCCAAAGATGTGCACTCCCTTTAGGACATTCAGGAGTTCCAAATATATTGTGATTGCATAATTCATATTGCACAATTGTATAAAAACATAAATACTAGCTATTCTATTCTTTTTTTTTTTCTTTAAATACAAAATACATGTCACATAGTCAAATAATCTCTTCAAGTGCAATTCAGGTGCTCTCTTTAGTCCTTCCAAGAAAAAGGCAATTTTGATAGTTTTGGCACAAAGTTTAACCTCCGTCCCGTGCCAACAGTTCTAATCTCAATCCACACRCCCCCAGCTCGACAGAGTAGCAGTCATATACATCGAGTATAAAACCAGGGTATTTACAGGATGCACAGAAGGTAGAGGGAGCAGCCTCCGGGCYGGGATGGTTTGGGATGTCCGGAGGGGCCGTGACCCTCCCGGCTCAGGCCGGTTGCTGCTGCAGGTTCACATTCATGGGCGGGGGGTGTCCAAGGAGACCGATGCGCTGCTTCTGCTTCCTCTGCTCCGTCATCTGGAAAATTAACAAGTTTGCTCATTAGGCCTCGGCGCTTCCTGTGCGTCAGCTGGCCCCAGGGCCTGCCCTGGCTGGCGTTTGCTCCCAGCCGCTGTCTCCAGCCAGCACCGGGCAGGGGGTGACTCCAGCCCCGATGTCCATCTGTGTGCCCGGGCACTGCCCGGCCAGGCAGAGCTGGGCACAGCCCCTGGGCAGCGGGATCAGTGCGGGGAGCAGCGGGCAGGAACAGGAACCTCCCCCGTCAGGAATTCTTTGTCACCCGTCCAGCAGACGAGACGAGGGCGGAAAAAGGGGCGAGCCCTGCAGTCAGGCTGGGAATACCCTTGCCTTTGCTGGAAAAGGCTGAGCACTCCCGCTCTCATCCGGAGCCAGCCAACATCCCTCCCCAGCTGCCAAGGCAGGACTTAACCACCTCCCTGCCACACAYCCCAAACTTTCAGATTTCAGATGGCATTCCCCATCTGCTTCCCAGCAAAGAAAGGAACGTTTCCCTGATCGGTGAACCGTGAATGGAAAATGGATCATTGTTTGCTATTCCCGATATTGAGCAATGGCCACAATCCAACGGCTCCACTCGGTTTTTTTAAAACCTTGGGAGGTTTCTGACAAGTTACATAAGCCGTGTAAGGAATGACTGGGGTTGGGCAGGGTCTCGGGAGCGAACAGCTGGATCCCACAGCTGGATCCCACAGCTCCAGCCGTGTCCCGGCAGCGGAGGAGCCGACACGTGGGATGGYTCACAGGAGCTGAGTGAGGGAACACCAGGACAGAACCTCAGCCCTGCAGCACCCAGGACACCCATGGTGATCCCCATCCCCATCCTGCTCCTCTCACCTACATCCCCCATTTAACTTCTCCACTTTTTGCTGTTTCATGACAAATTTGCTATTTCATGCTGCTTGTGGCAGCAACATGGGAGATGGGAGATGGTGTGTCAGTTCATTCGTAACACACCTGGGATGATGGAATTGTTAAGATTGTATTGCCAGGCCCTGGAATTGTGCTGACAGGATCCAAACAGAGCCCAAGGGACCTGGGGTTCAGCTGAGCTGGGCTCCCCAGTAACGCCCCACACTGACAGAGGCTCCAAAGGTTACGGCGAGCTGGAGCCTCCTCCAGGATTCAAGGATCCAGGATTCCTCCAGGAACAGGATCCCCCTGGACACAGCAGCTGGCCCCGGGGTGCTGGCACCTGAGTCACCCTGAGCCACCCCTGGGGACCAGTGGCACTGTCCCCAGCGAGGGCACAGCCCCAGCAGCGGTGCCTCGCACTCGCTGACACCGGAGGAGGCGCTGGGAAGGATTTCTGGGTGATTACATCTAATCCCCTGCTGCTGCAGACAATTATGGTGTAATCTTTTCRCACAGAATTAAAGTGATCAGGATTTTAATGGCTCTTGGTGCACTTTGGGGAAGCAGGCGGGCTGGAGCTCGGTTTCTAATAATTAGAGTCTCCAGAAACCTAACGAGCTTGAAGAGCAAATGAATGAGAGGTTTTCCCTTTATTTAATTACAAGAAAATAAATACAAATAAAAATTCCCTGAGTTAGTTCCTTTCCTGGAGACAGCTCCTGATCAGAAGGAGGGATACACTGGCTTTGTCACATAATTGGAGCATCCTGCATCTTCAGCAGGGCTCTCAATAATGGTACTTAGGGGAATTCCTAAAAGCTATCACCACTTTAATGAAGCTGGTTTCCTCTCCTGCTTTTACAGTCAAATAGCTCTCTAAAAGCTAAACCCTTCATTCTTACATTCACAAAGAGCGAGAAGGGGTTTTAGTGCTTGGTCAGCCAAGAAGGCTTCGAGCTTCAGAAAGAAAAGAGCAGTGAGGCAGCACTGGCAGTGGCCAGGACCGGCTCCTGTGCCYGCAGAGAGCCCGAGCCTGCAGCGGGGTGAGGGGACACGTGGGGCTGGGCAATTGTTCCAGGCAAAACAGCGAAACTGCTGCCTGGAGAGAGCTAAAGCCAGACAAAAGAGCAACTGCCTGTGCCCTCCGTGCTCGGCCCAGCTGCAGCAAGGGGCTGGGTGGCACCGTGCCTGGGCACTAATTACAGCCCGGGGCACAGGCTGGCAGCTCCCAGCCCCTCGCATTAATCCCTTCCTTGTGCTCTGCAGGGAAAGGGCCCAGCTCCAGCCCAACTGCAGAGCGGGATCGGAAGGCAGGGGCTGGATCTTGGGGTGTGCTGGCTGCCAGGGGCTCCTGATGGAGGGGAGGTTCATGGAGAGACCCGAGCAGCCCAGCAGAGATGGGATTGGCCTTGGGGGAGCTGCCCCAGGCAGCCCCATCTGCCACCCAGGTGCGAGTCAGCAGTCAATGTCCCCAGTGCCAACACCTCCATAAAGTCCCCAACTGAGCCATRTGGCCCAGGTCATTAATGCACACAGATAAACAGCCACCAAAAACAGCTCGGGCCAG
>NW_026623880.1:109998-122402 GCF_030028575.1 Malurus melanocephalus | reverse complement strand
CACAAAGCCAGGGCTAGGTCTGGGCTGGCAAACAGCCCCACGGTGCCCTGAGCCCAGCCAGGCAGAGGCACCAAGCTCCTGTGCAGAGCAGCGGCTGCAGCAGCACTCGGTGCAGGGCAGAGCCTCTCCAGGGAGGGGTGTGCTGCAGGCTGGGGGTGGATGGCAGCAGCCAAATCACATCTGCACAGCAGCACAGCAGCACAGCCACGGCAGCGGCAGCAGAAACCACTCGAGCGCTTCTCCAGTTTCTCGGTGGGTTTTGAGGTGCACAGTGACACAGCCCTKGTGTCGCTGCCACACCCTCGGGCTCACAGGATCGTGCTCAGCTCTTCGGGTTAAAACCCCAAATAACAACAACAACAGCACACACGGGCTCGCTGCACCAGCCAAGAGTGATTGCAGTTCACTCTGGTGGTTTTTTTAACATGAGTTTTCCCTTTCTGGCGTGGCCACTTTGGAACATGCCAGTGGGGTCAGCACTAGGCAGGTCAGCTGGAACATGGGGCTCTGAGGGGACATTTGGTTTGTTCACTCCTTCCCTAAGCACGAGTTCCTCTGGGAAAGCTCTGCCTGGGGCTTGGAGAATCTGGAAAGCTCTGCCTGGGGCTTGGAGAATCTGGAAAGCTCTCTGGGGCTTGGAGAAGCCGTGGAGCTGCAGAAGCCCAGCTGGCCCCAGGGGCTGGCAGGAGCCCTGTTCTGCTGCTATGGTGTGTGCCCGCTCCTTACCTGGTCCTTGAGCTCCGAGAGCTGCCCAGACAGGTTGGTCACGAGCTTCATGGTGGACTCCAACTTCTCCTGCAGGTTCCTCAGCTCGTTCTGCTCTCCCTCTGAGTCGCTGCTGACCAGAGACATGGCCCTCATGCGGGGGAACCAGTCGAGGTTTCTCTCCTGCAGGACACACACCAGGGCACGGTTAGAGTTTGCACACAGAGCTCCAAAGCCACGGGAATTCCTCAGATGCACCAGCTCTGCTCTCAGCTGCAGTTATCTGCACTTATCTGTATTTGCATCTCACTGGAARGTTTGCAAAGTGCCTGCCCAAAATGCTGCCAGCTGCTGGGAAGGAGCTGCTCAGTGCTCCCTCACTTCAGGATAAATCCACCGCCACTGGACATTAAACCAGCCCACATTTCACCTCTGGACAAGCATTWCCCAGAGCTAGAAATCCGCTGCTATCTTACAATCTGTTGTGTTTGTGGAAGATTTTCTGCTTTTTTGGTCAAGCAAAGCTTGGCTGTGCTCTCTGATGAAAGAAAGCAAGTTCTACCTGGAAATTCTTCCATAGTTGAAATACTTCCTTTTTTAATGAGAAAGAAAGTCACATTTGGACCGTGTGCTTCAGGTTAAAATATGGAGCAGATAGGTTACAATGCACTGCTTGTAGCAGAGTTTTCATTCAGCCATACAAATTCTCTAATATTCCAGATTTAAATGACAGCCAGGAATGTCCCTGGACACTCAGTGAGTTTGAGRGGCAGGTACAGACTCACACAGGCAYCCGGGTGCACGCCAGAGATGTTAAAAATAAAGGCAGGAGCGGAACAGAAAGCCACAAGAGAGGAGGAGGGGTGCACCCCACGTCCTGACACCTTACAGTTCAACATCACACTGGTTTCCCATCTCGTCTGGTTGCCCTCCCACGCTGGAGATGTGCTCTGAAACGGAGCTGAACCCGGGCTGGTGTGCTCAGGGCGTGTGTGCTCTCATAGGTGACACCGCTGGGAGGGTGATGGGTGACTGTGATAGTGCCAAGGGATGCCTTAATCAAAAATCAATCAGCACTGCTGATTACTGGTGCCCCAGGCATGCCCTGCTGTGCCAGGCTCTCCTCTGGGCTCACAGCTCCTCTGTGCAATGCTGCAAACTCTCAGCTCCCCATCATTCCTGCCCAAACCCCCAGCTCCAACTCGCTTCCCCTCCGTGCTCCCAGGAGCATCCACCCTGCTTCAGCAGGGCTCTGCACCTCCACWGAGAGCTCCAGTCACATCCTCTCTGCAATTCAGATGCGATGCCAAGACTCATCAGCTTAAATTAGCTGCTTCTGCTCTGCCTGGAGTTTCCTTTTGCCAGGATGAGAAGGCAGAAAGCAGGCCCTTTCCCATGCAGGCACCACAGCGTTCCCACGTGATGCAGAACTGCCAGGAAGGCTGTTTGCTCCTGATCTCTGTTTACAGGGCAGATGGTTTCTGCTAATAAAAGAAAAAATAAATAAAAATCTATGTACAAAAAAAATATGCCTTCACCGAGACAAGTGCCAAAATATTTTGGACTTTAGGGAACGCCAGTCCCACAATTAAGGTTTAATAGTAGGAACAGGCAGCACTGCTCTGTGTTCTTCCAGCTCTAGTAAAAGCCTCATTAGGGAGGAGGGGGCAGCTCAACATTTGTGCTCGGGTCCAGCATCTCCCACCCAGGGAAAACAAACCACACCAACTGCATTTCCCTCTGCTCCTCCAGGAAAGAAACAGGGCCAGAGGACGAGGAAAACCAGACTGAAATGCAATCTCCATTTGCAGGTTTGCCTCAGGCCCGTGTCCTGAGGTTTCCAGGCAGACACAAGAGCCCTGMAGCTCCTGCCTGCCCCTTTCTTACTCCAGAAATGTTTTCCTTGTTCCCAAACACGTTTCTAAGGCCATCCCACAGCATTCCCAGGCCCCATCCTTGAGAAGRATGAAAGGGAGGAGGGAAGCACCGACCTTCCCTACCTGCAGTGTTTCATAACAAACACCCCAAACACTTTCCATCATTACTCTGCAATTTCAGCTGCTGCAGAGGCTGCTGTGACTTGATGGTTCCAGGCTCAAAAGGTGAAATCAAACAGCACCCACAGCTTCTGCAGCCTCCTCAGAGCTCCCATGCTCRCTGGGTTTCTGACAGCCCCAGCCTTCAAAGTTGGTAAATCTTGGCTTAGATTTGAAACAAAACCAACAAAGCACCTCCAGTTCTCATGCCAGTGTTCAAAGACTAAAACCAAACCACGTTTCACGTGAGCCCCACAGGCTGAGGAAGGGGAAGGCTGAGGAAGGGGACACTCACTGCCCTCTGGGGCATCTCTGGGATGGAGGGCAGAGCTCACTGGAAACTCCYCATGCAGGACCAAACTTTGGGAAGGAAATGAAAATCCCTGTGCCCACCCTGGGAAAGGGGTAATGGGGCACCTGGAATTCCCTGTGCAGGGCCAGCCTTGGGGAAGGATCTGGGCATCTCTGTGCCCACCCTGACCAGGCAGCACTGACCCATGCACCACCAACCCAGGGTGTGTCTGGACATGTCCAGCTGCCACCCAACAACAAATAGGGGGTGTCCACCCAAACAGGGATGGGAAAACACRGGGGGCAGAGGTRCAGATARATCCYRGTGTGTGCAGGAAATGCAGGCACCAGGCAATGCCAGCCCAGGGAATCTGCAGGGGCCAGCAGGGAGGCTGCCAGCATGGTGGGACCCAGCTCTGCCTCCTGCACACACTCCTCATCCTGGATTTACATGGAAAACCTTCAGGCTGTTCTTCAGGGGAGCTGGATGTGACCAGGCTGCTGACACAGCCCATCCCTGTCCCTGCTGCGAGCGCGGGGGTGTTTTCTTTCAAATAAATAAATATTTCAGTGGAGCCAGCAGCAGCAGAAGGGAGCAGGAATGCTGAAAGGTCAGGGGATGGTGATCCTGCTGGGCCAGCCCGGCTCCCGGCGCTGCTGCTCGGGGCTCAATAAAAGATTTATATCTCCATGATCCAGTTTCTGCTGAACTTCAGCTCAGCCCCGGGGTGCCTTTGGAGACATGGCCTCACATCCCTGCGGGGCCTCAGAGGGGTTTCAGAGGCACTGAGGGAGCTCCCAGAGGAGAGGCTGCCCGGGCTGGTGGCACCCACGGACCGGTGCCCTCTGCACCCTCTGCTCGGGGATCACGGGGTGCCCCCAGCTCCCCATTCCCACATTCCCGGGGTGCCCCCAGCTCCCCATTCCCACATTCCCGGGGTGCCTCCAGCTTCCCGTTCCCACATTCCCGGGGTGCCTCCAGCTCCCCATTCCCACATTCCTGGGGTGCCTCCAGCTCCCCGTTCCCACATTTCTGGGATACCCTCAGCTCCCCATTCCCACATTCCTGAGGTGCCTCCAGCTCCCCATTCCCACATTCCTGAGGTGCCTCCAGCTCCCCATTCCCACATTCCTGAGGTGCCTCCAGCTCCCCATTCCCACATTCCCAGGGTGCCCTCAGCTCTCCCTTCTCAGGATCCCAGGGCACCCTCAGCTCCCCATTCCCACATTCCCGGGGTGCCTCCAGCTCCCCATTCCCACATTCCTGGGGTATCCCCATCTCCCCATTCCCACATTCCTGGGGTGCCTCCAGCTCCCCATTCCCCCATTCCTGGGGTGCCTCCAGCTCCCCATTCCCAGATTCCCAGGGTGCCTCCAGCTCCCCATTCCAGGTTCCCAGGGTGCCCCCAGCACGGGCACCCTCCCTGTGCTGCAGCGCCGGAGCGCGCGGAGCCGCTGACGGAAGCCGGCTGACCGCAAGGGCTGCATTTGGGGTTGCAGCTCTTTTCTAGGTAAAGTTGGAAAMGTCCCTTTTGTAAGGAAATATCGCAGCCTCTCAGCCACGGGGGTGACGGTGCCGACCATCCCTGCTTGGAAACGCGAGGAAGAGGAAGAGGAAGCGGTGCTGCGTGATGCACGCGCGATTATTCTGAGAAGARCCCGCTCCTCGCCGCTTCTCTTGGTTCTGAGAAAGGCTGAGCTGTGCCAGGAGAGGATGGGGATGGGGCTCTCCTCACCCCCAGCACTCACCACTCCTCTCCATTTATCCAGCTACYCAGGAGTCACGGGGTGCTGAAGGGTGAATTCAGCCCCCTGCAGAATAAATMCCTACAGCTGCCAGCAAAAGGCTGCCCAGCAGCATCATTTCCACCCCCAGTGATTCTGTAAAAGCTCTCCAAGATCACCAWGCCCAAGCTGTGCCCGATCCCCACCTTGTCAGCCAGCCCAGAGCACTGAGTGCCACCTCCAGCTGTTTCTTGAACACGAGCAGGGAAAGGCAGCAGCAGCAAATTTCAGTTTCTGTCAAGGGGAGTGAAAAATCAGCCCCACACAGCCACCAAAGAGCTCTGTGAAACACTTTGAAAATTCATCTGTTTGTTTGTGGTGAGATGGGACTCCTCTTGGGCCTTTCTTGAGCTTCCTGGAAAAATCCCCACACCAGGTTCTCTGTCTGCTGCCAAGGGCTCACCTCATTTCTTCCACCCYGAGCTGCACTTCTCCCCTCTATAAMAAACCAGCCCTCSATGGTGTYGYCCCTCCACACTCAGAGCATTTGCAKCTCCTCACGTRCTCCATGTTTTTTCCACAGGAGGTTTAGGGTGCAATAACCTCCTTTTCTCAGTTGGGCTGGTGCAGAGCAGGGAACCTGGAGCACAGACACCGTTCCCAAAGGAGGAGGATGGCACTGCCCTACAACCCAAAGGGGGAGGATGGCACGGCCCTACATCCCAAAGGGGGAGGATGGCACGGCCCTACATCCCAAAGGAGGAGGATGGCATGGCCCTACATCCCAAAGGAGGAGGATGGCACGGCCCTATAACCCAAAGGGGGAGGATGGCATGGCCCTACAACCCAAAGGGGGAGGATGGCACAGCCCTACATCCCAAAGGAGGAGGATGGCACGGCCCTACATCCCAAAGGGGGAGGATGGCACGGCCCTACATCCCAAAAGAGGAGGATAATATGGCCCTACATGCCAAAGGGGGAGGATGGCATGGCCCTACATGCCAAAGGGGGAGGATGGCATGGCCCTACACCCACCTCCCCAGCTGGACAGGACACAGCTCCCTGCCCTGCCCGGGGCTGGCCTGGCTCTGGCCATGCTGCTGTCACTGTGGCTGCTGTCACCGTGGCCGCTGTCACCGTGGCCACTGTCACCGTGGCTCTTGCACAAGCATCCGGCCGGGAGCGCCCTCGGGTCACAGCAGCGCTGACTCAGGGCCAGCCTCGCCCAGCCCGGGGCCACCTCCCGGCACACACAGCCCCACAGGTCTTTGGGGACCCAGACAGCTCAGGGACGGGCTCTCTGTGTCCCCAGGGTGTCACCCACTCCAGGAGCAGGACGCCCCCTGCACCCAAACCCCAGCACGTTAYACAAACATCCCATTCCCCAGAACTGGCCCCAAGCCTTTCCTTCTGCTTTCATCCACCCAGGCCCTTTTCCCCACTGGCTCAGCCCAAGGGAGCYTTTGCCTGCTCAGCTGGGATGCCAGCCTGAGATTCCCAGCATGAACTCCAGCTGGTTTATCAGGGATAACCAACGGGGCCATGTGGGGTCAGTGCCAGCAGCAGGAGGGTTTCCTGCAGCCCACCATGGGGCAGACAGGATCTAGGGAATCCCAGAATGAGTTGGGATGGAAGGGACCTCAAAGCCCATACAGTGCCACCCCAGCCATGGCAGGGACACCTCTCACTGTCCCAGGCTGCTCCAGCCCCAATGTCCAGCCTGGCCTTGGGCATTGCCAGGATCCAGGGGCAGCCCCAGGTGGGGAAGATGAGGGTGACGATTCCTCTCTCCCAGTGCAGCTCCTGCTTTGCCCTCACTGYCCATTCCAAGGGTGGAACAAGCTCCTTCTGTCCCTGAGCTTCCAGCAGCCCAGCCCTGCTGCCAAACTCTCCTGGCTGTGCCATGATTTCTTGATTAACCCTGGAATTACTCTGGCTAACTCTGGCCAGCTATGTCATGATGCAGCTTTTTGGGAAGTTAGCACCAAACGAAGCCCTGTCAGCTCCAGGTCACACCCTGACCTCCTTGGTCCTTCTCCTCTCCCAGCCTGCACCAGCACCACGGTGACTGGTAACCCCAAAACCCCAATTTCCTCATCTGCAGCCAAGTTATTTGCACAGGCTGCTGCCTCCCGTGTCTGCAGCTGGTTTGCTCAATATTGCTATGACAAATCCCTCCTATTTGACTCTGCCTGAAGTACAGGATTTCCAGGCACAAATGACAGATGAACATGACTACATTTCCAACACTTTCTCAGGCTGTAATTTCGTGTACATCTGTCTTTCACCGGGGCTGGAATGATGAAGGCCCTTTTGAAATGCTCTGGGTTGGAATCATCACAGCCTGCCCTTGTCATTCCAGTGTTGGCCATCTCCTGAAGGSATTTCACAGAGGGCACAGCCCCTCCTCAAAGCCATCATCACCTGTGAATCCCACATTCCTGCTGGATTTCAGAGCACAGTCACTGTCCTTGCTGGGAAAGGCTTCATGTGACATTTGCACTTCTGGAAGAAAAGCCTGACACTGAGGGAACCTTGTCTTTGCTTACCAGGAGGCTGTGCCTTGGCAGAGGTCACTCAAAGCCAGAATCACAAACAATTCCCATTTCAGGACAGAGCTCAGGACACAAAGGAAAAAGCCCARTAAGATATTCAAACCCCCAGGTTTGTGCACAGAGGTGAACTAAGRCACAAAGGGAAATCTGCAGCTTTCATTTCCATTCCAAATCCCTTTAAGGATATCTGTGCCATCACTCCTATTTGTAAATGGTTCATTTTCAATGACAACACAATCCAGATTTGRAACTCAGTGCCCTGGACCTGGACAYGGGAGCTTGGGCAACSCTGACACCTCTGCCTCATTTTTGTAATAAAGGTCATTAATGACACAGATCCTGCTTGGTTAATAACCTGGGAAAACTGCAGCAGCTAGTTAGGAAGCTTCCTTTGTGCTAAAAACTTTTCCAGAGCAGGCTTTATTTTGCAACAAGCACATGTGCAGAACCAATGCCACCCTGCTCAAAGTGCAGAGAGAGCAGAGCTGGGCACAGCAATATTTGTGTGAGCTGTGACAGCCTGCACACAGCTCGAGAACGCTCACARCCCTGAGTGCTGCGGTTTTGCTGAGAATTCTGACATTTTCCAAATGCCTGCACACAGCTGGCTGTGGCACAGCCCTGCCAGGGGGACAGCAACTGCKGGCAGGAATTCTCCAGAGCGATGGGAAGATAAGGCACTCCATGAACTAATGTGCAGGGAGTTGCAGCGAGTTCACATGAGTCATCTGGGTGGGGATGGCAGTGTCTGGCCAAGGCGATAAGTGCATCCCCCACCTCCCACACACAGGGTGTTATTCAGACATCACCTGATCCTCCTGGTGACTGCAGAGCCTCAAAAACGGGGGCCTTTGTTCCTGGGAATCACGGCAGCACCCTCAGCATCCTTCCCCCAAACCCTCCGTTTGCTGAATATTAGTGAATATTCACCTTTAAGAGTCATCTTGAATTTTGATGTTTTCTCGTCTAAAAATACTGTGTACAGAAAGGCAGTTTGGAGGATTCCCAGTGTACTGGAAATGGCAGAGCTGGATCTGGACTGTGGCGTTCATCCTGCACGGTCCTGAGCCCACATTAAAAGAAACTGTAGCCTTGAAAATCAATKATTAACTACAGTTCTGTAGTGAATTTTATATTTCTCCACAGACAGAAGCTGATGAAGTTCAAACACATCACTAAGGCAGCAGGAATGTKGGATTCACAGCCTGTCCCCTCCAGCCCCATCCCTGCTTTGGCCAGGAGAGCTTTGCAAACACAGGAATTACAGAGCATTTCTGCTGCCCAGAGCTGTTTTCCCACATCCTGCAGCACCGTCTGTGCCATTAAACCCATCTCAAGGAGGCGGCTCGGGGATGCATTTCCGAGGCTGCTGAAATGCATTTGCCATCTCCTGCCAGGCTGGGCAGGGACAGCAGGGCAGGGATGAGCAGTGGGGTGTGCACATCCTCCACCCCATAACAACCCTACAGCTCCATTCCCTCATCTCCAGCCATTCCCAGCACAGATTCCTCAGATGCCCCGAGCTGACATCGCCTGTCACAGCAGGCACAGCTCCCCTCGCTGATGAAAGGGGATTTTATTCCTGTTTTCAGGGGTGAATTCCAGCCTCTATCAGCAGCCTGGACCTGCAGCTACAAGCCCAGGGCAGCCCRGCCCCACAGGACTCAACCAAACCATCCCAATCCCAGAGGCACCAACATCCCCACACTGGGGACAGGACAGGGTTTGGGGACAGTGCTGGAAATTCAGAGTCACAGCAGCACTGTCACAACACTTAGGAGATTTTACTTTATAGGATCACAGAATCCCAGACTGGTTTGGGTTAGAAAGGACCTTTAGAGCCCATCTCATTCCAACTCCTTCCCTAGCCCAGGCTGCTCAGGTCAGGYCACTGCTGTTTTTTTTAAATTTTGATTTTTTTGATCAATCTTCAGTGCTCTAAATTCAGCTCTGTTTCCAAATGTACCTGTTGACTTCTCTCCTCGTGATGTGTTTTAACTTAATGAGCTTCTGTCTGTGRAGAAATATAAAATTCACTACAGAACTGTAGTTAATCATTGATTTTCAAGGCTACAGTTTCTTTTAATGTGGGCTCAGGACCGTGCAGGATGAAAGCTACAGCTCTGCCATTTCCACTACAGTGGGAATCCTCCAAACTGCCTTTCTACACACAATATTTTTARATGGGAAAACATCAAAATTCAAGATGACTCTTAAGGTTCCTGAATATTCACTAATGAATGCATAAATGCATAAATGAAATTGTCCAGGATTCTTTTGATACCACAGTGCTTAAAATATCTTTAAAGCACCGTGCAAGCAGCACTGGAAACAACTCACAAACTGACAGTGGATATCATTCTAAGTGTCCTGAATTCTTTATTTTTTTTACTGTGGTGTTGGAACAACCCAAATACTAAATGGCACAGGCAACGTTTCAAATCGTATTTCTTTAATGTTTTTCTTTCAGTAACCGAAGGGCAGAAATTCCAGAGTTTTCTCAAGATGTTTTGTTGGRATCAGCTGCAGGTGAAGCCTTTGAGGTGTTTTCTGCCATCCCAGTGGCATTGGAGCACACGATGCTTCCCACCCCGCTCCTAAAAACAGGCACCGAGTGCAGCTGAACGCTGACCCCACAAAACAACCCACGGAGGACGTGCCCCATCTCTGCCACCATCCAAGATGTTACAGTGCCACCTTCAGTCTGAAACCCGGGAAGAAAATCCCTTTAAAAGCCAACCATGCCCTAAGGAGGCTTCCTGGGGATGGATCCATGGGGAGCCAGCAGCTCTGGGGATCAGGGACAGATTTGCTGCTCTCCTTGCTCTGTCCTTGTGCAGAGAGGTTGAGGTTGGGCAYTTTCCTCAATCCCTGGCAGTGCCAAGGCCAGGCTAGACAGGGTTTGGAGCACCCAGGGACAGTGGGAAGTGGTGTCACCCATGGCACAGGTGGCACTGGATGCTCCTAAAGGTCCCTTGTAACCCAAACCAGTGTGGGATTCTAGGAATGCAGAAAGCTTGAGGAACAGATGAACCAGGCCCCACCCAAAATACCCCTAAAAACACCTTAAACAGGAAAAAAAAGCATTTCTGACTCTTACAGCAGCATTTCAAATGGGTCTGCTAGAGAAATAGATTCACCATGTTTTACCCCAGATATAAGGGCAGAAAAGGAAGTTTTAATGTTAAAGGACGCTGGAAAGAGATTGATTTTTAAAGTAGGCTTTGCCAAATGGCTCCTAAGGAATCCATGGGCTGCAGGGCACTGCAGAGTGAGGGCACAGCAGCCTGAGCCCGGGGCAGGATGGTGACAGAGCACTGAGCTGAAAAAAGCCAAATCTCCTCCTATTCCAACTCAGAGCCCACATCCAACAGCCCTCCCTGAGAGCTGCCCTCGGTTCCTCATTTAACACCAGCTCATGAAATGCAAAACCCCAGCTAGAGACACGCTGCAAACCTCCACCTAGAGCACACGGTTACGTAAACTGCATCTGCATCAGACACTGTGGCTATGCATAATTTATCCCTATTCCCATCCACACGCAGTAATTAGCCCTTGCTGACACTTAATGAATGGGAATTCTCATAAAAGTTCTCCAGTTTTTGTGCTCCATGCAAACACATTCAGTGACTAATTTTTGGTTCTTATCTAAATTCGAACTGTTCATCTGAAGCAATGAATTGGTTGTCAACTGAAACTTTTTTAAAACTGGTTTTAACAACAGCAAAAACACAACACAAAACGATCTTTTAGAAGCAAAAACACAACACAGAATGATCTTTTAGAAGCAAAAACACAACACAGAATGATCTTTTAGAAGCAAAAACACAATGAAGGATTGTCTTCTAAAGCAAAACCATTTGAGAGGTGCAGTGCTTCCCCCTGAAGTCATGCGTGCTGCAGGGGGATAAAGGAAGGGAGCAATAAAATCAGGCAGACTGGAAAGCAGCAGTGATGCACTTGGTTATCTCACTGTGCTAATCCTCTGTCAGGTGACTGCTCACAAGATTTCTTTAAGCCCTCATTACTGAGGTAGGGCTCCAGAAGTAGGACGGACACTTTGGTGACCCCAAAATAACGTGTCTGACCTCAGCAAGAGCTTGGGGGGATTTGCAAACCACCCCAAAGGAGGTGGTGCCTCACAGAGAGGAGCTGGGAGGGGAGTCAGGAACGTCTCCTGCTCTAAAGAAATCAGATTGAAACGGTATAAATCAAACAGCTTTTGCTCTCCAGCCAGAAGACAGGAATTAGTGACTTCAGATCTAATTCCAGGAGCTCTGAACCTGCAGCTTGGCAGAGATGAGGTCTTTAATTCTCTCATTAAAAGCCCTTCCAATTGAGGAGATATTAATTGTAGTTTTTYACAATAATAAGCTCAAATCATATGACAACAAATCCTACGAGTCAGTTGGAGATATTTATACCAGGACAGGTTAGAACCTGTTTGTTGTGCTTCAGATGCTTCCACCAGCTCGAAAATACTCTCCTTAAATGTGAACTCAAGGCAGAACAGGTTCTCTTCCCCTGCTTCRAGCCATGGGGACTACCTGGCTGTCACCACTCACTGTCACCTGCTCCAGCACCCACACAGGGTGTTTTGGAAGTTGGGAAGTCACAGGTACATTTACAAAACAAATGCCACACAGAGCACTGTAATATTCCACCAGATTGGTCTAACGTRGGAGGGAAAAAAGAAAAGCAAAACTCCAAGCTCACCTTGATCATTTCTGCCACGTAACTCTCTGGTCCTGTGTATTCTGTGGAATCTTTGACTTTCACCAAGACAATAAAGCACAAATAGTGCCACATGTTGTGCTCTTCTTTAATGTGCTCTTCAAAGGTGACTGTCTTGTTGTCAAACTTATCTCTCTCCAAACCTGTGAGAGGAACACAGGGAGAGCCCTGAGCTGGGAGCCAGGAAAATCAGCTCTAGAACAAAACTGATTCCTACAGTCTGCTGCACTTCTGGAAATCCCAGTCATTCTGGAATGGATGCTGAAAAACGGGGATAAACTCTGACAAATGCCATAGGAGAGGAGAAGGTGAACAGAAAGAGAAAGAGGAGAGAAGGAAGAACAGAAATAGGAGAAAG
>NW_026623880.1:106474-109938 GCF_030028575.1 Malurus melanocephalus | reverse complement strand
GAGAAGAGAAGAGAAGAGAAGAGAAGAGAAGAGAAGAGAAGAGAAGAGAAGAGAAGAGAAGAGAAGAGAAGAGAAGAGAAGAGAAGAGAAGAGAATGAAGAAGAGAATGAAGAAGAGAATGAAGAAGAGAATGAAGAAGAGAATGAAGAAGAGAATGAAGAAGAGAATGAAGAAGAGGAAGAAAGAAGAGGAGGAAGAAGAAAGAAGAGGAGGGAGGAGGAAGAAGAAAGAAGAGAATGAAGAAGAAAGAAGAGGAGGAAGAAGAAAGGAGAAAAAAATACTGCTTATATTTATTATACGAAACAGAAAAATTTTGCTCAAAAAAAGGCAGCAACCCTGCAGCAAGCAGTTTGCTGGATTTCATAACACATCTCCTATTTTTAGGCAAACTGATAGCAAAAGCACCGTTTGCTTTGCAGCAAACTTCCAAAGGTTATCCACTCAGGCTGGGTGTTGKGCTCCATGGCAGGACCATGCCAGTCAACCCCAGCACCTCCACTCCCAACCTGATGGCAAAACCTTCACAGCACTGCTCTGTGTGCCTGGAAAAAGTGACAGCTTATAAAAATCCTTCTATTCCAACAGGAAACTGTTCTGTGAGGCAGAGGAGAAASAAGAATTGAAGCTTTGAGGAAGAATGGTGTCCTGAGCATTCCCCTCCCCTGCTGCTGCCAAACTCCAGTGCACGTGGTACCCAAGAACATGACCTGGCTGAGCAATGCCATTAGAAACAGCCACTAATTCAAAAYTTCTTTCCTGAGAGTTTGCAGCCATCCCTGGCTCGCACAGAATAACCCCTTCTCGTTAAGTGTGCCTCCACACTTACCACARATAAAGCAAGTGGTTTTTAAAATTTCTTCTTTCTTCTGTTTTTCACTCCTTAAATCAGCAAAAGTGTCGATGATCACCCCAAAGATCAGGTTCAGGACAATGATGATGACCATGAAGAAGAACAACAGATCATAGATCACTCTAGCAGCAAAAAGAGGCTCCTGCAAGGTAGACATGTGGATTATAATGTGAATTATAATGTGAATTATAATGTGAATTATTAACAGCCCAAACAGGGGCACATCTCACCCTCATTACCACCCTGCCCACGGCCCTTTCCCTGAGAGTCCCCACTGTCAGTGCTCTCCAAGGGTAACTCACAACTCAAAACATTAATTGGAGCTAAAATGCAAAACTAAAATGCAAAATCCCTGAAAGAAAAGCCAAATTAGTCATCTGTCAGTGTGAGGTCTCTGCAGAGATGCTGTTCCTGTGTCCAAGATTTTGGACTTCTCTTGCTTTCACAAGAAAAAAATCTCTTCCCTCACACAGTGAAATTGGTTCTCACCCCTCCCTGAAAATTATATCCTTATATTAATCTGCTGTATATCAACAGAGGATCAGTGTGGACCATAAATTCTTTTACTGGAATTTAATACCATTAATTTCATTTAACAACCCTATATATGAACACTAAGCTGGACTTTTCCATACAGATTCCATATTTATTGCAGGCCTGAATGCCCAACCCCCATTTTCACAATCATCCTGTCAGTCAAGTGCCAAACTGATTGTTAAGAATTATGACCTTTGTAAGCTGAAAATGAAGCGAAGTTTTAGGAAAAACTTTGAAATTTCAGGTAAAACAAAAAAGCACTGGCTCCCAAGGTGGCTTTGAGAGCCTGAGCTTCAGAGCACAGAATCAGCATGGAATTATGGARTGGTTTGGGTTGGAAGGGACCTTAAAGTTTGTCCAGTGCCACCCCTGCCATGGCAGGGACATTTCCACWGTCYCAGGGGAGAGTTTCTTCCTAAATGATGGACACAAACACSTTCAACAGCAGCTCCGGGAGAGCTTTGGGTGCTGTGGAAAATTCCTACAGCTGAGGCTGGTCCTCACAGCTCCCAGCCCATCCATCCTTCCTCCCCCACACTGCAGCAGCCCAGCCTGCTCCCCTGCTCTCATCCAGCCCATCTGACACCCCACCTTTCCCCAGGGATGTCCCACACAGATTTGTGGCACCCCCAGGCACCGCAGCATCCTCCTGTGCCACCTCTCTTGCCATCTGTACCCATCTCCTTCCTTCACTGCTCAATCCCAGCACAGMCTGATGCCCCCCAGCCCTGCTCTGGACACCCCAAAGCTGCAGAAACCCTAAAGCAGCAGAGCAGAAGGTGTAGGAAGCATTCAGTGGGATCCCCGATGTGAGTGCGCTCCTCCCCGCTGTCCCCAGCCCCACACACACGGGATGGGATCGGGATTGGGATCGGGATTGGGATCGCTCCCCCGCCCCCAGGCAGCAGTAATTTACCTCTTTGGAAGGTTTCCTGAGCACATCACCTACTCCACCCCCGCTGCGGAGCCCGTGACTCAGTACAGTAACAATGCACATCAGCAGCGTCTCGCACGTATGCTCCTTGTTCTCTTCCTCCAGCTCCTCGCCGATCAGCTCTGCGAACGCAGCAAGCAAAGACACGTTTCACAGCCAAGATTAGCTCGAAATCCTCCTCTCCATTCTTTGCTGGTTGTGCTCTCTCTCCCCCCCTCAGACTGCCAGCCTGGGAGTTTGTTCCCCAAATAATCACGGAACAGTGTGGGTTGGAGGGATCTCTGCAGTTCACCCATCCAACCCTGGAGCAGGGGGCACAGGARCGTGTCCAKGTGGGTTTGGGATGGYTCTGGACAGGGAAACTCCACRATTCTCTGGGCAGCTSCTCCAGGGCTCTGCCCCTCTGTGGAAAGCAGCTCTTCCTCGTGTTGAGGCCAAACCTGTTTTAGTTTCTGGCCACGGCTCCTCATCCTGCACTGGGCACCACTGGAAARGGTCTGGAGCYATCCTGTGACAGCCCTTGRAYRTTCTGTGTGGGTTGGTGGGATCCCYTCTCCATTTTCCCTGGACTAACCCGGCCCTGAGCAGTCTCTCTCCACGAGGGGGATGCTCCAGACCCCTCATTTTCTCCGTGGTGTCCCCTGGAGCCCCCCTGGGCACAGATYTCCTCGCTGCCCCCTCTCCCCAGCAGCATTTCCCTTTTGTGCCTGCACTGCTGCCCGTGGCTCGGTGCAATCTCCTCCATCCCCGCTCGCCTGCACAGCTCCCATCACCAGATGCCTGTTTATACAGAACCCRGGCTTTCTGACAGCTCAGAGGACAAAGTGTTGCCTCTTCCACTCTCCCCTGGTGCCTGACAGATTGCACAGCCTTTGGGCTGCACTCAAAATGGCAACTTCCACTCGGAGCTTTCAAATGGCTAAAATATCACTGCTTGTGGAAACAGCATTTTGCTAGAAAAGCAACACACTTTTTCTGACCTTCCCTTCGCTTGGCTCATGGCTCCAATTTCACTGTTTCGCTTGCAGAGCTGCTAGAATTGATTCCCTAACCTCATACACTCCCCCCTGGGCCATTTGAAAGTCCCACGACTTTTATTCCATCCCCAAAACGCTCCTGAGCAGATCCCACCTTCCCCCAGCC
>NW_026623880.1:99688-106309 GCF_030028575.1 Malurus melanocephalus | reverse complement strand
ATCCCTGAGCAATCCTGAAATCACCAAATCCCTGAGCAATCCTGAAATCACCAAACCCACGAGCAATGCCCAAAGATGGGGCACCACAACCATCCCTGACCCCACAAGACCCTGGGACTGCATTGATTATTTGATAGAAAAATTGATTATTTGTGATAGAAAAACATCCCGGAGTTTTCCTTCCTGCAGCCAGAGTGAAGAAGCTGAGAAAAGCAGATTTTCTTGTGTCAAGGCTGAATTTTCGTTTCTCAGAGAAGATCCCTGAGCACAACAGTCTTCTCCTCCTGTGAGCAGGGACTGGTGGCCATCACTGACCTTTGATGGCCAAGCAGGAGAATCTGGGATGCTCTGTCTGCCCCTCCCWGCCAGCACCATAAATCTCCCACAAGAAAATTACATTTTCTAAGAAATAAAGCTGAAATATTTCAATACCCAGGTAATACCTCACTTTCTTGATCTCCAAATCTACCCCTGTCTACTTAATCCATTGAGTACTTCCTGCCACGATATTAAAGGAGTTTCCTTAGTTTGAGACAGAACAATGCTGCCAATAAACCGTATTTCASAGGGCATTATCCTCTGAGATCACATCTAAGAGCCTCATGTTTTAAAATAATAAACTTTGCACWGAGGCAAACTGCATCTCTTCCTTCTCCAATTGATGYAGAAAATTAAAGAGTGTGGCAGTGTTTTATGAGGTCTGGTTTAGTTCTAAATTTCTGTTTTAGTCACTTCATGTAACCGATGTTATTTATGCTGTTGGCCTAAATTAATCCTATTCCAAGTCAACCTCATGATAGCTTTGTTCCCAAATTTATTCYATAGGATTTTTAAAAGRAATTATTTTAATTGGAGGTGATCAACCAAAAAAAAGTGTGAAAATTCAGGGTGTGAGTTARGAATTGCAGAGTGATACTCACGGTCTGAGGGGATGATGGAGGAGCAGTTTTCACCACTCCCTGTCTTGCACACRTCTGAGTAGAGGAACTCGCTAGTCATGGTCTCACCCGGCTCTGTGCGATCTGAAACCACAAAATGCTCCATCAAAGGATGCTTTAGCACCTTGCAAGGTGACTTGTGAGCTGTTAAGGTTCCCCAGCATGTTCAGTGCGCAATCACGAGGCATTTAGAGCAGGATCTCACCCTGCACTTGAGAAGGGCACAGTGCTTTCTGATTTACACATTCYATGGTTTAAATTCAACCACAAAAGCAGTTTTATTTCATAGAAAATCCCAGATTCATTGAGGTTGGAGAARACCTTCCAGATTCTTCATACATYGAGTGCCTGAYKCCCACYTTGTCCCCAGCCCAGAGCTGAGTGCCACATCCTCTGACACCTCCAGGGGTGGGCACTCCAAACCTCCCTGGGCAGTTCCAAGGCCTGRCATCCCTTTCCATGKAMAAATTCCCCCTTCTGTCCACCCTGAGCCTGCCCTGGCCCAGCTGGATCCATCTCCCCATGCCCTGTTGGTGTCCCAGCAAACAGCAGCCCATCACTCACCACTGCAGGAGTGTCACCCACCTGGCAGCAGCGTCTCGTTGGGCAGCTTGTCCACCTCCAGGATGAAATCATCCTTGAAGAAGAGGTAGCCCACGATGGAGAACAGGTAGACGAGGATGAGGGCGAGCACGGCGGTGAGGATGATGGAGCGCCCGTTGCGTGTGACGCTTTTGATGACATTCAGCAGCGTCTCCTCACGGTACACCAGGTCAAAGAGCTGGGGACAGCAAGGACACTGCTGGTGGCACCAGAGGCAGCTGTGCCCTGCTGTCACACAGCTCCTGCTCCGTGCTGGACACTCACCACGCTGCTGTCTGCTTTTTACAGCATTACCTGCCCCTCACAGCCTCCAAACAGCTCATTTCAAACAGCAATTAGCTGTTTTCTTTCAATCTTTATTGATTGAGCATATAAAGAAGCAATATTTTTTTTCCCAAAKTCTGTGTTTAGATTGCTCTGCTGATGTTTCCCTTCATTTTTCAGTGCTCTGGGACAGCTCCCAGGCGGGTTGTGGCTRTGCTGGGGGATGACAGGACAGCAATCTGCTAAATTGGACCTCCGTGAAYACAGAAAATAACGAGCTCAGGTACCAGAGGATGTGGCAAACATCAAACAAAGGGACAAAAATAGCCCGTTCTGGATGGGATTTCACATTGCTTCAACAGTGACACATTTTCTCCACCAGCACCAGATCCCCTCCTGCAGTGTTATTCTTAGCAGCTGAACAGGGTGAATCCCAGCACAGACAGAAGGAATGTGTGTGCCAGGTTCTGTGTCCATCCTGTGAGGGCTGCAGCTTGGACACAGCCATGGACACAGTCCAAGGTTTTCCAGCTGCTCAGAAAGCACCGACTCTGTGTTGGAGTGACTGATAAAAWCACAGCAAAGCATCTTAAATCCCATCCCAGCCATGGCAGGGACACCTTCCACCATCCCAGGCTACTCCCAGCCCCAATGTCCAGCCTGGCCTTGGGCACTGCCAGGGATCCAGGGGCAGCCACAGCTGCTCTGGGCACCCCAGAGCACCTCCCCACCCTCACAGCAGAGCATTTTTTCCTCCTATCTAATCTAAACCTCTCCTGTTTTGGTTTAAAGCCATCCCCCTTGTCCTCTCACTGTGTGTGTGTGTAAGGTCACCCATCAGAAGGAGGGATGTGGCAGGAGTCCTGCTGGCTCCCACAGCAACTTCTCCCAAGGAAAACCTCCAGAACGTGGCTCTTCCCTGTGCCTGTCCAGCAGCTTCCCAGCAGAAAAACAGGAATTTCTCTGGACACGCCTGAGATGGGACTCCACAAACAGAGCAGAAAATGCTGTGAGAGCCAAGAAAACACCCACCAAGAGACTGTAGAAGAACTCGTGCACAAAGAGCCCCAGGGCACAGATCAGCAGGTACAGCAGGTGATAGAGGAACTCCACGTCCATGATCATGGCYTTGTATCCTCGCGTGAAGGTTCCGCAGTTTCCCACGAAGCTCATCAGGAAAATGATTTTATTACAAACCTAAGGGAAGATGAACAGTAAATCAGTTACAACAGGTTAGCTTTTTGGGGAAATCAGGCCATTTCTCCAAGCTGGAGATAACCTGGCATCACCCTGGGTGATCCCTTCCAATGCCATGAGGAAATTCCTCCTGCTGTCCCCCCTGTCCCTCCCCAGCCCAGCCTGACGCCATTCCCTCTCCTTCTGTCCCTGTTCCCTGGAGCAGATCCCAAATCCCCCCAGTGCCCCCTCCTGTCAGGGAGTTGTGCAGAGCCACAAGGTCCCCCCCTGATCCCCTTTTCCCCAAACTGAGCCCCTTTCCCAGCTCTCTCAGCTGCTCCCATCAGACTCACAATGCATCATTTCATGACTCTTACCCAACCTCATAAATATTGAAGCAGTTTGGGTGAATAATAAGGTGTTTTAAGCCACAGAGACCCYCTTTTTGTGTCTGTGGGGGCTGCTCCAAGACTGAGCAAACCCTCAGAGCTCCGTGTGCAGCCTGGGGAACCAGAATGGAATGAACACAGAGCACCTGCACTGGGGAGAGCTCGAGGGGGGAACTGCTCCTGTCCCAGCCCCACCACCACACCCCAGGCTGGTTCTGCTCCATGGCCTCAATTACAGGAGAGGAACCCTCACAGGAGGGCTGAGAGAGGGTCCTTACATTGAATGCTCCCAGCAGGAAGAGGGTGGGCTGCAGCCCCACGGAGAAGATGAGGCGCAGGATGGTGGAGGCGATGAGCGCGCGGATGCCGTGCGGTTTGGGCAGCGCGATGACGATGGCCAGAGAGATCAGCATGGCTGTCCATAGCAGACCTGACAGATGGGGCTCCAGAGTGCCTGGGTATAGGGAGAGAGAGTCACTGTGGTACCCTGCACAGCCTGGGCTGTGTGCTCTGCCCCACTGCACCACCCTGCACAGCCCCACTGCCCCAAACCATGGCCCTGGCTCTGCCTTTGGGGCATGGGGAGAGCAGAGCCACTGCAGTGCCCTGCACAGCCTGGGCTGTGTGCTCTGCCTTTGGGGCACAGGGAGAGCAGAGTCTCTGCACCACCCTGCACAGCCACACTGCCCAAACCATGGCCCTTGGTCCTGCCCTTGGGGCAGAGGGAAAGCAGAGCCTCTGTACCACCCTGCACAGCCACAGTGCCCCAAACCATGGCCCTGGCTCTGCCTTTGGGACATGGGGAAAGCAGAGCCACTGTGGTGCCCTGCACAGCCCCACTGCACAAACCAGGGCTGGCCATGTGCTCTGCCCCACTGCAGTGCCCGGCACAGCCACAGTGCCCAAACCATGGCCCTTTGGGGCACAGGGAGAGCAGAGTCACTGCAGCACCCTGCACAGCCCCACTTCCCAAACCATGGCCCTGGTCCTGCCTTTGGGGCACAGGGAGAGCAGAGCATTGCAGCACTCCGCACAGCCAAGACTGTGTGCTCTGCCTTTGGGGCACGGGGAAAGCAGAGTCTTTGCACCACCCTGCACAGCCACAGTGCCCCAAACCATGGCCCTTGGTCCTGCCTTGGGGGCAGAGAGAAAGCACAGTCACTGCAACACCCTGCACAGTCACAGTGCCCCAAACCATGGCCCTTTGGGGCACGGGGAGAGCAGAGTCACTGCAGCACCTGCACAGCCTGGCCTGTGTGCTCTGCCCCATTGCAGCACCCTGCACAGCCACACTGACCAAATCATAGCCCTTGGTTCTGCCTTTGGGGACCATCACTCACCCCACGTCCCACCAGCCCCACTGCACAGCAGTGACATCTGAGCCCAACACCTTCAGCAGGTTTTAATTACAAACTTGTTACTAAATCATTATGCAATTGCTGAGTACTCCAGCACCTTCACTTTGGTCTCCGTGCTCTCAGCCCTGCCTGTGAGTGTCCTGTGCAGGGGCAGTGCCCRGCAGGTGAGGGTGGCACAGCTCCTGATGTGCCCCTGGTCACACCCTCGGACCCGTCTGTGCCATCCCCTSCTATTTCTGGCTCTGTTTAGCCTGTCCCATGGGACTGGCTGCTTACATAACACCGAGCCCGTGGAGCTAAAAATACACTTCCCTGAAAGAGCCATAAAAAAGGTTCAGCCCAAAATACCATTTACCCCGGCTTTATGCAGAATGTGAGACACCTCTTTCTTAAAGCTGACATCAAAATTTTTGTCTTCAAGCAAGTGGTCCCTCAGCAGACAAAAAGGCAGGATCCCCAAATTTTGGAGCATTCTGCAGCCTTTCTGCAAGCACATTCTCACAGAACTTGTGTCTTACTGGCAACATCCTCATTTGGGGCTTTCTCCTCCTGCTCCCAAATTCAGGCAGCTTAGGAAATATTACTCTCATCTGACTACCACGAGCAGCCATTTAATCTTGTTCCAAATCACTGCAGATTAATAAAGACAGCAGAGGATGGGTGGAAATTAAAAGTTAATAAGCGTGAAGTTGAGCAGCTGTTTTGGCAGCCCGAGGGGAGTGGGGGCTCCTGGAGCCACCAGAGCTGTCCCAGCACGGGGTGCAGAGCTGGGAGCATCCCAGTGGGAACCAGCACAGCACCCACAGGGGACAGGGCAAACGTGCAGCAGCTTTAGGAGTGATTTATCCAAATGGGATGTACTGGGAATACATTTGCTTGCAGAGCTGCACCAGAAGAAACACCAGGAGTTACCAAAACCCCCAGGTGATCCCTGAACACCCACCTGAGCCCAAACCAGGGTGCCCAGCAGCACGAGGAGGGCGATGCCAGCACCCCAAAAGACCCAGCTGTGTCACCTGCCTGTGTCACCTGTCACAGCAGGGCCTGGGGCACAGGCTCCTCTCCCTCCCAGGGACACAGAGAACCTGGCAGCCCTGTTTTTGGAGCCAGGGTGGTCACTCAGCAGCTCCCTGCACCCAGCCTGACCCCAAAGCCTTRCTGGGAGCACAGGGAGTCCCCACAGAGCTGCAGCCAGCAGGAAGTTCTCCCTGGCTCTGGAATTCTCACCATTCCACTCCCCAATTCCAGGCATCCAGTTTTGTTTCTGCTCCTCAAGTCAGAAGTTTTACAGCTTCTGCTACTGTCAGATGCTCATCAGCTGCTCAGTTCACCGTGTCTGAGCAATTCAAGACACTGACAACTTCCCCCAAACAGTCTGTTTGGAAGAGTCTTTTTTTTTTTAAGCTAAATATAAGATACACAYGTATTTATTTATTTTACTTTTGAGATTCTAACTAGCAGAGGAAGAAATTGTATCGAAATGTTACCTGATAAATAAAGAATTTCAAATATGTGGGGTAGGGCATCCTCAAAATGCCAAACAATCCCCCCCATCCCAGTCTTGCWGTTTGTAATCTCAGGGAACTCATTTAACCAGCAGCCTTCCTGGCAGCCAGAAAAACAGAGCTTTTAACTCGGGATCTTTGCAGYTAGGGACACAAATTCAGCTGCTCTTTGGGCTTTTTGGAACCCTCCAGCCAGGATTTGGGTGACACAGGGGCACAGGAGCTGCAGCCACAGCTGATGGCAGAGTGGAACTGCTCTCTGCCCCCTCTCAGGAATGCTGGAATCCATTCTGAATTGTCCTTCTGGGCTTTTTTCAGGATACAATCCCTTCCACACGAGGAAAAAGCTCCTACCTGGACATTCCCATCACACCAAGTGATGCACATG
>NW_026623880.1:79022-98168 GCF_030028575.1 Malurus melanocephalus | reverse complement strand
GCCTATTTTTAGCTCAATCCTTAATTACAGAACTTTAAACTGAACTAGAACAGTCAAGTAATTAAAGGTGGATGCTTGTCTTGGGTAATTTTTTCCCCTAGGAAAAAGCAGGGCTCTACATTTTCTTTCAAATGACTCAAGAAAGAGGAAGAGAACAGCACAATTGAAAACAAGGCAATTAAAAAAGCCAAATTCTGTTCTCCACCCCTCACTGGTGTAAACAGCAGTGCACAGACACGAGTGGGGAGGGCAGGATTTGGCTCATTACACCTTATTTGTTCACAAATTATTTTGGGTTAAATATCAGTACCTCCTCGAATTCCTTTGAATGGGTAGAAAAATGCCACGAGCAGGTTCATGAGCACRGCCAGGTTAAAGGAAATGCTGCTCCAGAAGGACATGTTCCGAGCACACCAGTACAGGAAAGGCTGAGCTGCAAAACAGAAAAAAAAAAATTCATTTTTATTATGCCCTCCATTAAAAAAAGGTCTCTGTAAAAAACTATCACCACCAAAACAAGTTTATTTTCAGGGTGCCTAAAAGCACAGCATCAAAAGTCATAAYATTCATGGCTAATGCTGGAGTTTATTTAATTATCCTTCATCCTGGGGTCACTGCAAGTTTCCTACATGGTGCTTTAAGGCAAAGGATCCCTGGTTAAAACATGGTTTAGCAGCAGCAAGAGAACAAATTGAGAAATGCAGAGATCAGGCCTCCCCCAACAGTGATATACTTTGTACTCAGAGTCACTCCAAGAACAGTTTGGAGGAGGAAAAAGATCCAAGCCCATCCCTCAGTGCTCTGCTGCTGCCAGCAGCTCACCTGCAGCAGGCACTGCCACTGCAAACTCATTTTCTGCTGGGAAGAGCCCCAAACAGCCCCAAAATAACCAGGGGTTATTCCCTCTGCCTTCCCTCTGCCCTGGGGTGAAGGATTCAGCACATCTGAGCATGGAGCTCAATGCACAAACTGCACATTTAAATTCTTCATGTCACACAGAAATCCTTCTCAAAAAGACTCCTAATTTCAGTAATCCCTGCAGCCAGAAGCGAGGGGCAGAAGGCAGGAAGATCCCTTTGCTGAGGTGGTTGTGAACCCTAAGTTGACAAGGAAGCCAAAAGCTGCAGTAATTCCCTCAGCACCCAGGCAAAACCCCAAATTCAGCTCCTGCAGGCTTGGACACAGCAAACTGTGTCCTTCTGAAATCCAGAGTAGGGAAAAAAATCCATTAAAATGCTCTTAACGAAGGGAAATAACAGGTTTGTCCTGGTGGAAGAAGGCAGYGTGTTTGGATATCAGAGAACAAACAAAAAGCTCTCAGTAAAATTTAGAAACAAGCTGTAAATGCAGACTTTGGGGCTGAAGAGTCATTTGTTGGATGCAGTTGCGAGCCTTGCAGCAGCCACCACCTCTCCCCAGCAAATCYCCTCCTCTAACACCCCCAGCAAAAAATGGGGTAAACAATTCCACAAGGTCTCAATGTCCCCAGTTTCCTTTTAACTGGAAGAATTTGTGAGCAGGTTSAATGGATTTATATTTATTGTTATATCAGGGTGATCATAAAGGTCCAGGTTTAACTTTAGACCTCCCTTTGGGGATGGACACTGACTCTCTGGCTGGGTGTGCCTCTGCCTGGCTKTGGCAGCTCATTTCCATCCTTAATTAATAATTAAGAGACTCCTGCTGCTCAGAGCACGGGCCAGCACCATGAATTGGAGGGAGAAGCACATGGGTCTTTATWTAAAAAGTCTTTTTCAGGGTTGAAGTGGTATCACATGAGCACACACAGCACTGCCAGAGCTCACAGCTCCAAACTGCTGAAGATGTGAGAAGCAATTCTACAAATGTAAAAAATCTCTCAGAGACCAGACAAAACCTGAGTATTAAGGACAGAATAAATTATCCCAGTTTCTTATAGAAAAAAATAAACATTCTCCACTTCTGCAGGTGGGTCTTGGCTGATTTGTGGTSTGCTGTTAATGATGAATGCCTTCACAGCGTGCTTGGAGACAGCCTCAAAGACAAAGTGACTCCAACAACCAAATCTAACAAAATAAATGGATGCTGTTGAAGTTGCAATTTGTTTACGATGTCACAGTCCCAGATTCCTTGCAGAGCTCTCAGGTTTTTGGAAGSAGTCCCACATCTGCTCCAGGAGGGGTTCCAGACCAGCCCTACCCTTGCACTAAAAGTGCAAAACAGTGGGATCAGAKGCAGGGCTGGCTGGAGCAGGAAGGACCAGCTTTATCTCACATTTACAGGGTCACTGGTGAGCATCTCACCACTGCCCACTGGGCCTCAGCTGCAGTGCTTGGCCTTCAGCCAAACAAGAACAAAAACATGAASCAAATGAGCTAGAAGGTTTACTGGGGGACGTGCTGGCACTGAGTGAATTAAAATATCATTTTAAGGGATTTCCCAGCTGCCAGTGGGAAGCTCAGAGGGAAAATCAGTGCTTGGAAATACCTGCTTTCAGATATTTTAGCATCACAGGGATGGAAGGGACTTACCAACCCATCAGCCAGTCTACCTGCCCAAAGAAGGATGAATTCTTGGATGAACTTGATAATGACTGAGAAATGYATCTTTAACTTGTTCCCAAACAATTCTATTGCTGGAGATGCCTTAAGACCTGAGACCTTTAAGACCAGGTCCAACCTTGCTGCACATCCAGCACAGGGAAGGAGCACARGGCACTGCTCCCTTCAGCTGTGTCCTCTCCCCTTCTCATCTCAGCTGCTCCTCCACACATTCATTGTTCCTGCTGGATCTCAGAAAGGAYGAATTGTGCTCCCTGCTCCTCCTCTGCCCTGGATCCCCTCTAGAGGATCCCCTGGATGCAGCACCCAGTGTGCCTTCACCCCAGCACCCACCATGGTGCACACAGTGATGGAGGCTGATGCCACCCTGCCTGATGCCAACCTGGGGACCACCTGATGCCACCCTGGGGACCACCTGATGCCAACCTGATGCCACCCTGGGGACCACCTGATGCCAACCTGGGGACCACCTGATGCCACCCTGATGCCACCCTGCTGCCCAGCCAACCTTCCAAACCCCAACATCCCCACCCAGCATTGCACCGGTGCCACATAAAGCAATGCCCGCCCACCTCGCAGCTTCTTCTGCCAGTTCATCTCGTTGAARAGATCCTCTGACTTGAGGAAGAAGTCGTTGATCTTGCTGCCCTGCTCGTCCCTCTCGGTGGTGTAGTAGATGCGCAGCTTGGACTCYTTGGTGAGGAACTCGCAGATGCTGGGCACGGGGAACACGATCTGCTCCATGGTGCGGTCCGACCTGACAATCTGCACAGCAGCCTCGTCAGTGCTCCCTGATTTATCACTGCTGGCCTTTCTGCCTGCTCTGCTCCCCCTTTCAAACCAGCCACGTGCAGAGATGTTTTCAAAGAACAGCAGCTCGGCACAGATTGCATTCAATTTGCCTTTCTGCATTTAGCTGCAAAACTGCGAATTTTTGTGCTGGGGTCTTATCCTGAGCTGGRATTTCCAAGGGGCCCAGTGAATCCYACCCCAAAGCTGGGATGGATTTCAGAGCAATGTGGTGGCCCAATTCAAGAACATTGGCAAATTTGAGCCATGGGCAAGTAAAAGGAGTAAGTTGTATCTGTATTGCTTATGACACAGTTTTGTGAAGTCACAGAACCATGGACTGATTTGGGTTGGAAGGGACCTTAAAGATCATCCCATGGGTAGGGACACCTTCCACCATCCCAGGCTGCTCCCAGCCCCATCCAGCCTGGCCTTGRACACTTCCAGGGCTCCAGGGGCAGCCACAGCTACTMTGGRAAATCTCAGTATTTGTGAACATTTTACTTTCATAAAGCTCTTAGATGGCACATGAGGCCAAACTGTCACTTGAATCCGGAAAGAGTGGCAAAAGCTCTCACAAACTTTCTGGATTCAGCAATAGCAGCGGCCAAAATGGAACAGAAGCGAAGSCACACTTCCTCCTGCCAAGAGAGCTCTGCTCAGCTCCATCCCCGAGCCCACACATGACAGCTCAGGAATAGCTCCCCCCGCCACTGCCAGAGAATTAAATAAATAACTCTGCCTGTGTGCTCTGTATCAGAGACAACAGTCCACAGGCAGGCAGGCAGAGCCATGGCACCTCCAGGAATGTTGTCCCCAGGGCTGAACTGCCTCCTTTTCTCCCTGCAGGCTCAAACCCTGGGGTTACCTCGATCTGGGCCGTGTGTTTGGCGTAGAACTCCAGCGCCTCGTCCCCCTCGATCTGACCCCCCGGCTTCAGCATGTTCTGCAGCTCTTTGTTGTGACGAGCCAACTAAAATAAAGGAATGCACAGGGAGTGGGAGACACCAGATGTCTCTCTGCGATATTAAATTTCTGATTTTTGGCATAAAAAAAGAAATAGTACGCAGTCAGCTGCTAGGAAAGGGCAAAGTTGACAGAAGGCTTGTTCTGTTCCAACCAGACACCCTGCAGCTCTATTTTGGGAGCAAGTCAGAATGATTCAAATATGTATTTCTTTAATGCCAGTGTTGTACTCCTCTTTTCCCCATCCTCTCCCACCCTCTGCCTGGCTTGGCAATGCTGTTGAGCATTCACATTCAGCCTGTCCTTCTACAGCCACCCTAACCCAAAGGTGTGCTCACCACCCAAGGATCCAGGCAGGGACAAAGAGGAAATCTGAATCAACTGAGCAGCAGTTCCAAAAGTGCTGCTGGATGCTCCAAATTCATCCTGCAGCACAGGGATGGTGTGTCTGCTCGGATGCTGAAGGAACAAGGAGTCCCTAATGCAGTCAGAGATGCAGCAGCAATAGATTAAGTAGATTGAGATGTATTTTTCTCCCTTTTGGTTTTATTACCTTTCAAACACACATTGTGTCAATACAATGGCTCTGCTTGGCTCCAGCAGAGAGAGAATGTGGCCAGGACCGAGATTTCTGATTACACTCTAATTGATCTGTGAGCAGAATTTCTTTGGGAGTATAAAGTAACCTTTGATACAGCTGAAAAATAATACACTGCTGCTCAGTGCTGCCAAGAATCGAGCCATGTGTCCTCAGGAACTCGGGCCACAGCCTGCCTGCTTCCCACCATAAAAGAAAATTCCCCAAATTTTCTTGTATTACACAGTTGTTGTTTCTGATTAAGWCTGGGATTTGCTCTGATAACAAGAGAACGTGCAGTGAGTTTCTCTCAGAGWTGAGCCACTAAAGCAGCTCCAGGGAAAAGCAGGCTCTGGCTTTTCCCAATCTGTGACTCGTGGAGGAACTCTACCTGATGAGCCAAGATGTAAATGTTGTGTCCCACGTTCCTCGGAGATGCTGCCACATCTTCCCCGTTCTCCCCATCCTCAAACTCCACCTCTCCCTGCAGATAAGCCTTCTTGATGACTTCCACCTGCAGAAGGRGCAGAGGAAGGAGAGGAGGCTCAGCAAAAGCTGGGAGCTGCTGAGGGCAGCACAGCCTCGATGCTCCTGTGGATGGGAAGGGGAGTGTGCAGGGACATTCACAGCGAGGGCAGAGGGTTCCTCAACATCCAGGAGCAGCAGGAGGGCTGAACTCTGCTTCAGCCAGCTCACTGACACAAGGAGCTGAACCTCCTGTTCCCTCAAGGTAACATATTCCAGGTCCTGCTCTCTGCACCTGCATCACATTCCAACCCCAGCCCCGAGCACTGGGACAAGTCAAGGGGCTTCCGCTGCACTTTGGATCCCCTGTTTGTGTTTGCAGCAGTTCACACATTAACCAGCCCCCAAACCCTGCTGTGGGTTACTGGACAGCTCTTAGGGCACCAGGGATTTTCATTTCTCTCTTTTCCCGTGCAAATGAACGGAGTCAGGAGCTCRGGAGTGACCCTGGCACTCACCAGCTCCTTGGGCCTCATGTTGTAGAGGATCCTCTCGGCGTTCTCGCTGTCGTGCCTGCTCTCCATGATGGCCAAGAGCAGCTTGGAAGCGTTGTTCTGAGGGGAGGGAACAGCAGTGGAGTCACTGCCCAGCCATGGCCCTGCTCTGGTGCCAGGAGGTGCCAYGGGAGCAGCCCCATGGGCAGAGTGTGCCAGCCCCAGCCTCACCCCACCACCCCTCTCTCTCCTCTCATCACTGMCCTACACACCTGCACAGCATTTTTCACTGCTTTATTCCCCAAATCTTATCACTGAGAGGCATCTCATTAACCCCAGCCAAGGTTTAGATCTCTAAAAACGCTGCTGTTTCACGCTCGCCTCGTTTCGTTTCGTTTTAAAGATTCTGCAGCATCACCAGAAGCTCTGAGCTCCCAGTGGTGCAGCTCAGCTCTGCTGAAGATGCTGCTGATTAAATCAAGGGACAGCMCAGACGTGCTTTGCTGCCTTYAGCTGAACTCACTCTRCAGTCTGCTCACGCCAAGGAACACAGGGAGGAAATGGGAAACTACCACAAGGCACCAGACTACTTTAATACGAACAATTAAGATTAAAATCCATCATGCCTGACAATAAAACCCAATAAAAGTATTTAATTTTGAAGTATAATGCTAATCGAGTCTAAAAGCATTTTTTATTTACAATAATAAAAAACCCACATTAGCCATAATAATGGTGTGAGTCGGCAACAGAAAGCAAGGAGACTCTGCAGTGTCAGGCAGGGCAATAAGTCAGGAAGGAAATATTTCTCAAGCACAGGCTGAAGCAAGAGTGCTCTGGGACTGCTGCTGCTAGAGGGGAACCTGCTCCTGTGTTTTGAAACCAGCACYAGGTCTAATTATTTCAGCATTAATACCAAAGCCCTGAAGAACTGGTGATGATTTAACATCAACCGATGAAACAACACCAATAAAGTATTAGGAAAGCAGTTGCAACATGAGAGATTTCACTTCCACTGCACACGTGAAAGCACAGCAACAACAGAAAAGTTTTCATCAGCTTTAAATTTTTTACAGGAAATTACTCCAGAATTCCTCAGCATATCCTGACCGYCTGCATCCCCAGCTGAGAACTGGTGGCTCCACATCATCATTTAAAAGATGAAGTACCTGTGACAAACAACCTTTGGGCACTGCCTCCAGCTCCCTGATGTATATAATTTTTTGGCACTTAYGAATATTGGGATGTAATAAACACCCACATAATTCCAGCAATAAAACCAGGTTTCATCTGACTGTAAACGTGCCTTGCACAGAACATTCACTTGCCTTCAGCTCCAGCACGAGGTCCATCCTCTTCTTTCCCAGAGGGTTGATGTCATTGAGAATTAACGCYGTGATGATGTCAATGCCGTTGGACTCGTGAGTAGCAATGCAGTTCTGTCCAAAGAAAAGTCATCAGGCTTCACTAATTGCCTGCACTGCAAACACTGACCCTGCCAGAGCAGCAGAGTCCCCTCTGTCATCACCTCGAGGGCTGCCTGAGATGGATAACTGCACACACAGAGCTCCAGGCAGCGCAACAACAAAAGAGAAAAGCATTTTGTTCCAAGCTTTTCCTCTCCTCAGCCATGGTCCTGCTGGAGCCCCCGGCCTCAGGAAGCACAAAGAACCACAGCTGATAAATGAAGCATTTCCATGCCAAGGTGTCCAGGCTGGAGGAACAGTGTTTTACTGAGATTAGGGAGAGTTTTCTTTGTTATAAATGTGCCAATCAACACCTCCTTCAGTCCTGTCTGCACCAAGAATGGGAATTTCCATAACCTTCTGCCTACCCTTCAGCCCTGCTTCTGGAATGGTCTGGAACTAAATGTAGAATTGCTGGCTTCAAAACCCAGACAGAGCCCTGCTCTGTCGCTGAACTCCACACCTAAAACACCTAAAGGGTTTTATTCCACCTGATCCAGAGAGCAGAGGGACACTGGCAGCTCTCCCTGGCATGCACAGCCTCACAGGTTCTCTTGCACAGACAAAAATGACAGAAAAGTCACATTCCAGTCTTTAATGACAGCGAAACAACTTCAATCTGAGCAAAACAGGAATACTGCTACTGCTTTGAGTGGCTCAACTCCACTAAGAYAAGTTGATTATTGGGAGTTTATAAAGGAAAAAATCCTCAAAATCATAGGGCAGGTAAAGTGGGCAGTGTTACAGGACAACAGCAGTGYAGCAGAGCTGGGGCTGGCGAGGCAGGGGATGCATTTCCCAGCTCTGGGCTCATTACCTGGTTCTCGTGGCAGGGCCCCTGACAGTACTCAGTCAGACTTTCCAGSGTCTGGTTGATCAGGGCCACGTTTTTCTCGTTTATGTACAGCCCCAGCAGCCCAAGGCCCCCGGTTGTGCTCCCACAGATGCAGTCCAGGAACTGCAGCGTCTCACACACCAGGTTGTAGTTTGTCTTGTTGTTCTGGCAGCGTAGGAAATTCTGTGAGGAGAGCATCAAAGCCATGAGGGAAGGGAAAAAAAAACCATACAAACTGCTTTTGGTTGTCAGTATTTATGAATTTCACCCATCCCCAGCTGCACTGCACAGTTTCACTGCTCTGGTTTCACTGCACAAGCAGTTTAAGCCTCTTCCCAGGGTTTATCTGCAACGTGCTGCTCTCCTGAGCAGCTTCACAGAAACAGAGAGATCCATCAGAGCCGGGCACCCAGCACAGAGCAGGCACTCTGGAAAGCTCCCTGGAGCCTGGGAGCCTCACTCCATCTGCTGCATTTCCCTGCCAGCCATCCCTGCAGGCTCCCAGACCCCCCAGACCAAGGGGGAAACAGAGATTCCCTGGCTGGGGCATCCCAGAGCTCCACCAGGAGACAGCTGGGGAAAAGGGCACACTTAGAAGGAAGGGGACACCTCAAAAAGGAAGGTGAACACCTGGAAGGAAGGTGCCTTGAAATGGAATTCTCTCCACTGCATTTCTTCCCACAGAATTATTGTAATTCCTCCTTGAAGCTGCTGATGAGGAGCATCTCCTCTAATGAAAAGTCAGATGTATCAGTGTGGATTTAACAGCTTTCTGCTCTCCTGTATTCCAAATGGAAAAACAGCACCAAACCCATCCAAAATTAAAGGACARTTAATGAAAACCAATTTCCCAGTGCCTCAGCTGCTGTTTGCCAGTGCATTCCCAGCAGTGCTGCAAAGACTGACAGCCACTACCTCTTTCTTTTCCTTAAAATTTCAGCAGGGAAACTCTTATCTAGCTGAATTCTGGCAGATAACAATYCCAGAGTGACAAACCCCTGAGAGGAACAGGAGCCAGGGGACTGTGGAACCAGCAGGGTCTTTCCTGGCTGTCTGTGCCTCAGACTAATGTAAGGCAAACAGGGAGAGGAATTGCARATTCAATGGAAGGCAAAGCTAAAAAGGGAAAACGCTGTCTATGAATGCAGACTAAAGGTGACAGTGATTCAGCACATTTCAGCTGATTGCTCATTTAGTATCCTGACTTCTGATTAAGTTGTCAGAATGTAAAAAGGTTGATCCTACAGAAATCAGAGCTCGTGCCTTCTCTCCAGGAAAAAAAGCAAAACTAAAGGAGAATACCCGAAGTGAGGCAGTAAAATGCTCCCTGGCTGCAGCACAGAATTTATTCTGATTACAGCTGGGCTTGTACCTGAGCTGCCTGATGCACAGTCTGTAAGGAGAGAGGAGAAATGAGGCACAGGAGACACGAGGACATGGTGAGGCAAAAACAAGGAGAAGGAAAAAATTGTGGAAAACAAACCCCTAGTGCACTGTGAGAAACTGCCCCAGGGAGTGTCTGCTGCTGTCTCAGCCAGGACACAGCGAGCTCTTCATTCCCAGTGACCCTGAGCATCTCACAGCTCTGCAGCACTGAGTGTGCCATCCCTTCTCTCTGAGCCTCTGACAGACCCTGCAGCCAGAACGAGCAGCCACGGGCAGAWTCAGCTGGAACATGGCAAAAATATGAACCCACCCATTTGTCCCAGCCCTTTATTGATTTGGAGAATACTGCAGCCCCTCCAGCCCCATGGGACAGCATCCACATGGAGCAGAGGGGCTGTGGCTGGGATGGGAAACACTGATGAGAGGGCACAGAGCTGCAGCTGCCTCAGCATCCTAGAGCCTTCCTCCTCCTCCTCCTCCTGAGTGCAGAGTGACTGCAGCTCCCCGTGTGTGCACAGCATCTCCCTGTGTGTGCACAGCATCTCCCCGTGTGTGCACAGCATCTCCCTGTGTGTGCACAGCATCTCCCCGTGTGTGCCCAGCATCTCCCTGTGTGTGCCCAGCAGCCTGGCAAGGCTTGGGGTGCCCAGCCCACACCTGCACCGGGCAGGTGACCCCAGGTGACTCTTAACCCAACACAATGTGCAATTCTGGGACACACACACAGCTTCCAGGACAGCCCCTCCTTGCTCCTCCAGGCAGTGAGTCCCCTGGCACCACTGTAGGGAGCTCAGCTAAATGCAGACAGGATTTTGGAGGATCAGACACTCCTCCCTCCCCTTCAGGGTGAGAGAGGCACAAACCTCCAGGCAGGCAGGCAGGCAGCAAGAGGATTACACTGGAAAAATTGTTCCACTTCTTTTAATTTTTTGTAAAAAAAGCCAGAAATCCGTTTTTCTCCCCAAGCTGCCTGCAGCTACCTGCTGTTTGGGAAATGCAGTTGTTGAGGATGGGGAAGGGCTCTGGTGCTCTGGCTGGGGTYCAGCTCTGTCCTATAGCTGCGGGTGCCTGGCCAAAGGCAGCAGCAGCTCCTGCGTGTGCGGTTTGGATTTGTGCCACGGGAATCGTGCTCGGCTCCAGCAGCACAAAACCCTCCGACAGAACACGCTTCAAAGAGCTCTCCTTCTTCCAAAATACAGAGGGGCTGCTGGATGTCACCTGGGCGCTCAGGGGTGCAGCCACAGCCAGGATAAAGCAGGGGATTCTCCAYTGCTGCTGCTGCCGGGGCATTCCCGAGCACAGGAAGCGATTTGGCAGCGAACAATGCTCAATCACTGCAATTACTGCTCCTGATGAGGGCATTTAGCACATTGTGCAGCGCCTCACCAGCTCCTCCATCCCACCCCGAACAGAAACCATCGGAATATCAGCCCCTTTGTAAAGGGGAACCTGCTCTGGGCTTCCTGCAATTCTACAAATACATCCCAGGGCAGCAAGGGAACTCCAGGCACACGGAGAGATCCGTGAAAATCCAGGAAAACCTGCTCACTGAAAGATAAACTTGAGGGCTGCTGCAACCAAATTCCCAATGTCCTTTTCATTTTCCTACCTGGTTTTAATTTCTTTCCCTCCCCTCTCAAAAGCAAATCAGCACCTTCAGAGCACGACAGTTGCTTGCTTTAAACATAAACCGTGTGCGTTTTTTTAACCTTTAAAAGCCACAAGAAGCGTTGATGATGTACCTTTCAAAGCCCAGTGGATAACTGGACTTCCTCCCATCAGTCCAGCACGRTACCAGTACTTTTTTTTTTTTTTTTTAATTAACTTCAAGACCAAAGAGAATAATTGATGACATAATCCCTTTAAAAAAGCAGGGGATTAGGGATGCAACGAGCACACAGGCGGTACCTGCAGGTCACGGTTGTGGTTCTCGCACAGCAGCTGCAGGAAGCGCAGGATGGGCTGCATGATGGAGATGACAGCGCTCATCTCCAGCTCATCTTTGCTCTTATCAGCCGCAGTCTGGGCCCCCTCGGCGGCTGTGTAGTGCTCCTCGGGGTCGGCCTCTCGTCGGTAGGTGTTGTACGCTTTACGCGTGGCCGCCGATGCCTCCAGCAGCTGATCCCGCACCTCCTCGGTGATCTGGGTCATGGGCTCCCTCCCTGCAACACACGGGACACATCTCCTTCCCTGAAACGGGCCAGAAACGCTGTCCACACCGTTCCACTCTGTTCCACAGCAGCTCTGTGGTCAGTACGGTTAGTGCAGCGAGGGTTCGGGTCACACTCTGCACCCTGAACACCAACCACGGCATGGGTACAAATTCACGGTGAAAAGAATCTGTCTTTACAAACAGACTGATTCTAGGGGTAAGATAAGGCTGATACTGGGAGAGAGAAGGAAACAATGGGAAGGATTTCCATGGGAATTACGCTGATTGACTTATCCCAGGCTGTGTTCATGGACTACAAGAGCACAGACACAGAGATGGATATTGAAAGGGGGCAATGGATGAGAGAAGGGGGGGTTCATCGGGCSTTTGGGGAGCCTGAACCTCTCAATATCTCAGCAATGGGTAAAGAGAGAGGGAACTGCGCCCGGGAAATTGGGATAAAAGAGGGAACTGCGTCCTCCATGAATTGGAGAGACCCCATGGGAAATGCCCATGACCTCTCCCTTTATTCATGAATAAAGTTGCGGGACTCCTCTGTCTCYTTTTTGGACAGAAACCTCTGGTGTTTGTGGATTAATTTTCCTAAMAACGGGTACAAATTCAGGCATTAATCGGTGAGGGCACACACACCCAGCACCAGCAGCGGTTACGGTAAAAGGACCTGCTTCAAAAGGAAATTAGAATTTCTTCAGGTATCGTTAGAGAAGGCACTGAGCACAACCCTATGGATCAGATTTAGCTTGTCACGGGACAAGGCAGCAGAGGMTCAGCTCAAACTTTTCCTCATTTCAACAGCACAACCTCACAAATGATGAAGAGGGGATGGAGCTCTTGAAATCCTGAGCCAGGGCACCACTGATCTCTGAACTTTGCTCTGTGGGATCAGAGATCAGAGCATTATTGCATCAATTGAAAYGAGTTCAAAACACGCTGCACTGCCCTGTCACTTCAGAAAGGGAACGACTGGGAATTACCTCTTTTCCTGTTGGGGACATCTCTGTCTGAGTCYTCATCTTTCTTTTTGTTCCCCAAGTCACTGGTGTTGACTGTGACAGTCGCCTTGATTTCTTGCTGYGCCACTTTCATGCGATCATAAAACACCTTAAAGAACTTCTCGGATTTCTTATCTTCCGTCAGTCGGCAGAAAAAGGAATGCTGCAAGAAACAAGGAACAGCATTTGCAGCTGCACACACAGCTCTGAACCCGGACTGTTCCAGGGTTCTGCACTGTGGTGTCCTGCAGGACTGTGAGGTTCATTAATTGTCACTAAACTGAAACTCAGAGCAATGGAAACTTGCAGTTCATTGTAAGGCAGCCCCAGTGGCTCAGCTTTGTTAAGTCCYTTATTAGCAACTTCAAATAGGCATTTAAAGAGAAGTGAGGGCAATAAATCACATCAGCCTGATAGGTTTGGGCAGCACACCCCACTCTCAACAAGGGAAATAAGCTAACTACCAGGCATTAAGGTAAGGAGAAGGGAATTCCCTATAATGTGATTCTCAGCTCAGAAACAAAAGGGTAYGAGGGAAATACAGAGGAAAAAGAACTGTCCTGCCTTCCCACCCTCAAATCCCAGGGACTGTGACTCATAACACGCAATAGCCAATGTTAATCACAGCCCAAAAATGTACAAACAGGACAATTCCTGAGGGACACTCGGGCTGAGTCTCCCCTGCCCTGCCTGCAGCAGCCTCCTAAAAACTCCTTTTTAGTTCCCGCTCCAATATATCTTTAAGTGACAGAAAAAACTCCGACTACTTTTAAGGAGGTTTATTACTCTTTTTCTGCACATATGTGCACGGAGACAGAAAGCTCTCCCTAAAATCGAGGAGAATACAAATCATGTGCAGGTCAAGAAGGAGCCAACACAGTGAGTGATCAGACAACTCTTGATGAAACCAATATGCTGTTACATAAATCAGGACCAGAGCTTAAACACGACTGAAGGATGAACTTGTAAGTGGGTCACCTTATGCAGAGCATTATGAAATTAGTTAGCATTCTGCAGCGGCTCGCCATCCAACAGCTTTACATGATGAATAGGAATGAAGCTTGATTTATTGAAAAAACAAATTAGAATGGGAATAGCAATATATCGTGCCCGCTCTGCTGTGGAGCACACGGGGCCGTGGCTGCTGCTGCCTTTGATCAGTCCCCAGCAGCTGCACAGAGAACACACCGAGTGACTTTGAACACTCCGAGCCGTGGCTTTGATTACAGGCAGAGCAGGAGCGGGGATATTTAAAGAACGTGGTCAATATTCACCAGACGTCCCTCCCACCACTGCAGCACCTCCCACCCGCCCTGAGCACTCAGGTAAACTCTGAAAATTCTGTTTATTTCTAGTGATTAATGGGAAGGAGGGAAAGGAGAAGAATCTGGGACAGAAATCCCAAATCCCAGTCACACCAGTACCCCCTCCTGCCACCCATCCAAAGTCCAGCAAAGCAGAGCTGCCAGAGCCCTGCTGCACCTGCCTTCTGCCCAAACAATGTGATGATCTGGGGCCCAATTCATTTATTAGTATTGCTACAATAAAAATAAAATATYTAACCCAAGACTTGGTATCAAGAATTTGAATGTTTTCTCATAACRTCTTCCCATGGCTTTAAACCGAAAGAGGGCTGACTTAGATTGGATAAATTTGAGAAATTCTTCCCTGTGAGGGGGGTGAGGGTGACCAACAACCAAACCCCTCAATAACTGTGGGGTTGAGGCAGCCAAGATTAAATAAATCTGTTAYTTGGTGGCCACAAGGACGGGCAGAGGAGGAATTTGTTTCTAAAGAGCATCTTGGAAATTTCACTCAACCAAGATTACAAATAACAACAATAACAATTCACAGACAGACCAGCAGAAACCACGGGCTYTAGAGAGGCCAAGCATTTTCTGAAAATTCCCAGGATTTGGTCATCAAATGGCTGTCCTGGCTGTCCCACCTCCAGAGCCCACACGGGAGGAGTTTTCCTGGGATGAAGGAAAAGCCTCTTTTAATGAACCACCCTGAAGAAATACCTTTTATGAGAGTAATTACTACTTGCTGACAGACTTGATTTTTGTCTTCTTTTCAAGCTTCTTAACTGACTTTCCACCGCGCTTCAGAGAAAAACCCAAATGAAAGGAGCATTTCCAGTAAAGCTTTTTGTGCATGCTGTGCACACACTGAAGGGGTGTCACCAAATGATTGTTTCAGTTTAGGTCAGGATGCCTAACACCTTCACACATATGAATCAACCACATGCCAGCTCCCAAAGATACTGTATTTTAAGAGGTGTGATCTCACAAGTTGCGCTCGAGCAGGTAACGGGTGGTGATAATTATGACAGAAATCCTAAAATTTTATTTACAGACACAGCCTCCGAGCAGAAAGTGGAGAAATCTCCCTTTTTTAAAACGGAAATGGAGTGGCCATTTTAGAGCACCGTCTGCTGGGGTCCTGGCTTGTGTACAGACACCACGGAACCACGGGCTGCTGAAAGAGCAAGTGTGGAGGAACAGCCAACCTCCACACTGCTGTGGGAYTGTGAGGAACAGAGCTCCACACACAGCCCTGACACCAGCCAGCCCTCAGGATCCAGGCAGCACCACGCTGAGGTTTGGGAGCTCCTAAAATCCTCCTGCAGGGCAGGGAACTGAGCTCCACAGMAAACCAGTATGGGATGAGCCTGCCTGTCCCAGTATGGAAAAGCTGCCCGAGAGGCACTGGAGACACAGCTCCAGATGGTACTGGAGAAACGGGCAGGGAAGGGCAGAGAGGGACAAGGGATGGAGGGACAGACAAGGGGAATGGGCTCCATATCCCACTGAATGCGATATTGGGATGAAATCCTTCCCTGGMWGGGTGGGGAGGCCCTGGCACAGAAAGGTTTCCCAGAGCAGCTCCATCCCTGGCAGTGCCCAAGGCCAGGCTGGACAGGGCTTGGAGCAGCCTGGGACAGTGGAAGGTGTCCCTGCCATGGCWGGGGRKTGGAAGGAGATGATATTTAAGGTCCCTTTGAACCCAAACCATTCTGGCACCTTACCGAGTGCTGAACYCGTGCAATATGAAACTGTTTGATTTCAGCCTTGAGTTCCTAAAGTCTGCTGAGTCCTTGGTCCTGGACAGGAGCCACAGCAGCCCTGAGGTTTACCCCATGAACTCAGCTCAGCAGAGAGCTGTGCAAGGGCCCAGAGCTCAGGAATGCCCAGCAGAACTCAGCGCCCACACCAGTGAAGGAACCACGGTACTGAGGTGACAATGCCATGGATAATGGGATGGGAATTAATGACACCAAAACCACCCCATGAGACATGGCCCATTGTCTGCCAGGACACAGCCACAGAGCTCTCCACCATTGCAAGGAGGGAGGAACCACCACACATTTGTTGTTTGGAGGGGATGGAGGGAGAGCCTGGCACAGCAGCACAGCACTGCTGCTCCTGACCCCAAACCAAGCACCACAGAGCACATCAGTGAATAACACCAGCTACCAGCAAACCTGTGCAGAAACTTCTTCCTTCTCCTCTCCACCACCCAGGGAATCCAGGAAATCCCAGGGAATCACCTCTCCACTCTGCTCACAAGGAATCCCAGCCAGGACAGCACAACATCCCCCTACAGCTCTGTCCCTCCAGGGTGGGCAGCGAGCAAAGAGCATCACCCCTGTGACTTCATCTCCTTCTGACTTCATCTTCTGCTGCCAAAATGTGGCACAAGAACTGCTGCAAAGCAAGAGATGGATTTCTCTGGGAAAGAAATCAAAGGCCAAGTTTCAGCCCAGTGACAGCTACAGCCTGGCCCACCCTGGAGCAGCCCCCGAGCTCCCTCACCCTGTGCTTCATGAGGTTTTTTTTTTGAGAGAAGCATCTTGTCTTTGAGAAAGTGTCAGAGGTGATGAACTATGTCTGTCTATGTTCTATTCCAGTGGTTAACAACTTTTACAAATGTGGTTAAGCTCCTTTTCATGCCACTACCTTCCAGTCACTGATGTTTTGTGTTTCTTCTGMAGTTATTCCCAGGAACTTGGTCTCCTCTCCCCTTCTGAGTATTTACATACTCTGTGAAATGTTTACCTAACGTTTCATGCTAAGCTGAAAATACCATTTTTGCTTGCTGGCTTTTTATTCAGCATTAAGATAATTTTCTGTGGTGGGTATTTTTTGGCATGTTCTTAAATATTGCAAATCATTAACAGGCTGGATGGTAGAACCACATTAAAAAAAAATAAATCAGCAAAGAACAGGCACATTTGCTGGCATTAGCATTTAATTCTGAGACCTCTGACATACGCAATACACATAATTTCTAATGATGAGTGGAAGGGAAGCTCAGGAGAGTGGGATTATGGAGGCAGGATAACCACAGGGCAGGGACAAACGCTCCTGAACGTGTCACTCACACCAGCAGCTGGTGACAAATTGGATTTTAGCCAACAGAACTGACATCTGTCCTTTGGAGAGTGAAACCATAAAGCACAGCAGTGCAGTCCCTTTGTGGAAGGTGCACAGAGGATAGACCCAGGTAAATAATCCACTGTAAATATAACTAATCCACAATGAATTCAGTGATGAGAGAGCCTGTGCTGGTGTGGGATTGTTAAATGATTTGAGACCCTGCCAGCCTGGCCCGTGTGTGCTGTCCCATTATCAGGAACACCTTTCCCTGCCCYGTTACCTGATCTGCCCTGTTTTACCAGCCAAGAAAAGAACAGCAGTGGGATTGTTTGGCGTGCAACTCTTGACTCTGAGCTCCAGGCTGAGCTGTCTGATCCTGGGAGAAGCAGCCCCAAAGCACAGAGCCAGCCCTGGGCTGAGGAAAGCTCTGCTCAGCCGTGTCTGCTGGCCAGACCATCCCAGCACATCCCAAAGAATTCCCCAGCAAAACAAGCGTTGGATTACCAAGAAATCAGGGAAAGCAAAGCTCCAGCAAACACCTCCCCAGTTAAAGGAAACTGCTGTGGTCTCCTTCCCCATTTCTCTAATGCCAGTGAACAGAAAACACCCCGTGAACTAGGCGAGATTGCAGAGAGGAAAGTCCCTCCAGAAGGAGCAGAAAGCTCAGCGATCTGGCTCCAACTCAGGACATTTTATTCCAACACTGGAGAGAAATCATTGCAGGGACCTCAGCTCGCTCGGGTTATCCGGGCTGCCAGCACCAACTAATGCAAAACTTGTGTGCTCCTTCATCTCTGCAGGAAGAGTTTGCCACCCCCGGACGAGTTCTTAGAGCTGGACTACTTCAAACAAGCCACATTTTAAAGGGAACTGCACTAACACAAGCACTGAATTAAGCACAAATGCCAGCCCTCTACATTCTGCCTAAACATATTGCCAGGGCTTCCACTGCAGAAAATTCCAGCCTAACTCTGCTTTTGGTCCCTCCTCATTTATTTATTTATTTWAAATATCACTAATCCCTCTCTCTTGAAATCTCTCTTACGTCCTGGCTTGCTGGAGATCCATCACTTTGGGCATGAGTGATGGATATCATTAGTCTTGCATAGCTTAAGGAAATGGCAGCTGAAATATTTCACACTGAACATACTTCACAGTTTGAAATAAACCCATAAGGAAAATCTGCCAGAACACCTCAATTGCCTGTTTTTTCTGCAAACTGTAAAATAAACTTTGTCCTGAAAGCAGAAGGAGGACTTCCCAGCTCTGTTTTCCACAAATACGACAAACTCTCCCTGCCACAGGCATCCACTCTCCATCCTGCASAGCTCTGCTCTTTGCTGGAGGCTTTGTCCACCTTACAGGGGAATGATTTTTGGGGTGATGGATGCACAGAGCTGACCTGAGGAAATGTTTGTCTGTCCAAACCAGAGAGCAGCAGCASAACTACASCAGGAAGAGCCCTTGTACCCTACAYGWTCTCCTACTGCAACACCCAGAGGCTTGATGCAACTCACAGTCATTTCACAGAGGAGAAGAACAACCCTCACAGAGATCTTGTTCCCTCACACCTTCCAGAGCCAGCAAGAACCTTGGAAGCACGAGGTGATGCTGAGGGCACACTGGGGGAACCCCAAATGTAAAGATGACTGTGGGGTCTGGGCTCACAGATGGCCTTGGGGGTGTGGGACACTCGGGGTCTGYCCTGCTGTCAGCACGGGGCTGATCTGGGCTGCTCCTGCATCCCAGTGGGAACACAGAGTGCTGGAGAACTGGGCTCAGCCAGAGCAGGGGCACTCACCCAATTCCCAATGTCAGGAAAAAGGATCCCATTCCCATGGCAGGAACAGGGACCCCATTCCCCACAACAGAAACAGGGATCCCATTCCCCACAGCAGAAACAGGGATCCCATTCCCCACGGCAGAAACAGGGATCCCATTCCCCAAGAGTGTGCATCCCATTCCCCAAGAGTATGCATCCCATTCCCCATGGCAGGAACATTGACCCTATTCCCCATGGCAGGAACGTGGATCCCATTCCCATGGCAGGAACATTGACCCTATTCCCCACAGCAGGAACA
>NW_026623880.1:69175-78429 GCF_030028575.1 Malurus melanocephalus | reverse complement strand
TGACCCTATTCCCCATGGCAGGAACATTGACCCTATTCCCCACGGCAGGAACGTGGATCCCATTCCCCACCGAACCAGCGAGCGTAGGTGTGAGAAACAAGGAAGTCTGCAGACTCCCCAAAAGCAAAAAAAAAGTGTAAGATCTTCTTGAGAGACAGAGGAATTAAAGAAAACCATAGCAACAAGTCAGTCCACCTACCCAAACCACCCACCCAGCACCAGTTTCATTTGCTGACGCACTTCAAAAACAAGCTGGCTCCTACCCGCTCTGGAAGGTGAGCAAGCCCTGAGAGCTCATTAAATTCCCTTCTCAGCTACTCTTGTGTGCCTGCAGCTAGTGAGCAAGTGGGATATAAATAGAAGTTATATAACAGCGCTTTGTTGATTCCTGTGCTTACCAAAAAAAAAGGCAGCATGACCTTGTTTTGCTGAATAGCTTTGCCTCTGCCTGCTCGGGGAGGACTTTAATCCTGCTAGGGATCATCTTGAAAGTTTGTGTTGGACCTGCATCCTGTGGAGAGGAACTGGGAGGATGGGTGATGGAGGTGYCTGCTCCTTGCAGGACCAGGATCCYRGTGGAATGYTGAGAGGATTGCCACAGAGRAGGTGGTGCCCAACCATAACARCCACGGCCACCCAGACACAGCTGAACCCTCAGGTAGCGCCTCTTCTCCTTTCTTTCCACCTACACTGCACAGATGGGCACCTCAGAATCCTGCAGAAAACTTYCCTTTGGGAAAAGAGACTGGAAGATGCTCTGCTACAGAACACRGGGGCCCAAATGGACCTCAGAAAGCAGCAGAGCTGCAGCTCAGGTGCAGAGACACCATGGCATCGATGCCATCTCACCTGATCCTCCCTCAGTGTCACCCTGGGCACCCCAGAGCCCTGCAGGGACACAGAACCACCTGATCCACCTTCAGTGTCACCCCAGAGCCCTGCAGGGACACAGAACCACCTGATCCACCTCAGTGTCACCCCAGAGCCCTGCAGGGACACAGAACCAGCCCTGCAGGAGATTCCTCACAGTGCATTTCAGCGGGAGAGCCTTGACCGTGTTAAATATATTAAAATATACTCCAAGGAGAGGTGTGATCCTACAGGCCTGCCATCCCAAGTCTCTCACATGCTGTGGAGCAGCAGAGCATCAGGACAGAGGTTTCCTCAAGGCCACTGCAGGTCCTGTTCCTTCTCTGGAAGGGAGGTCAGGATTTGCACAAGGTTTCCTTTCAGAGAAGGTTCTTTCAGAAAAGGACAAGATCTCTGCCTACAGTTAATGATGCAAGTCCTTATCAACTTTTTTGTCATGTTCATAACACACTCAGAATGTAAAAAAATATATGGTGTATTCTATCTAAAGAAAAACACTTCAAAACAGTGAAAGACACAGGTGATCAACACATTGCTGGCTGTGCATTAGCTTCCTAAAGAGGTATCATTAAAACAATGTAAAAAAATATGTAACATCCTGTATCAGAGAACTCTGCCAGTTAGAAACAAACAGCAAGTTTAAGACTTGTTTTATCAATGTCAAAAAGTTCTCAAGCACTATTTACAAAAGTTTAGTGACCCAAAGACACTCTTGCCTCTGAAGCCCTTGCCATCACAATTGTCTGTGCTCACTGATACCTGTGACTGCTGCAAGTCTTGCAAGTAATAAATCTGATTTAAAAAGTCCAATTCACAAATTAAAGCACTATTGCATCACTAAGCCTGCGTTTTCTCCCACCAACACTCCTGTAATGTTTTACAGAGCTGTCCCCTCATTTTTCAGGGCCATTGCAGCCCCAGAAAAGAAGAAACAAAGCATTSCTGTAACCAAATAGGACATTTTGGTCACAATAGTTCATAGCCAATGCTACAACGAGCCCAAGGACACAAATTTGTYTTGAAGTCTCTGCTCTCTCCCACACAAGGGCTGTGGCTGACCTGGGTCCCCCAAGAGCCAGAAGGCACTGGAGAGCTCTGGATTCAATTCCTTTTGTGCATCAATCCCTTTGTGCAATTATGCAGTAACTATCGATCATCTCTGGACAGTCTGAGGCACAGAGAAGGAGAACACGATTCACCATGGTGGAGATTCCTTGCTGGTGGCAACACATGAGGAAAAATATTGAAATAACTGGGTCCAAGGATGGAGAAAACAGAGTTGGGATGGGAGAGCTGTGTGTGTCCAGTCCAGAATTTCCTACCAAAGCTGACCAACAAGGAGGTGGCAGCTGGGAATTCTGCATCCATGGTACTGTCCCATGGGCAGCAGGGCCACAGCCCCAGGGAACACTCAAGGGAGGGCACACAGATCCTCAACCAACAGCTCTGCGAGTTCAAACAGCTCAGAGCCACAAGCTTTTTGCACAGTCACATCTCAAAGGAGCCTCACACAGCCATGGTGAGCKCCAAGCCACCATTCCATATGACATGGATTCACCCTTGCCATGCTGTGAGGCAGGCACAACTCTCCAGTCCACCCCCACCAGCTCCTTGGTGCTGYTCTTGGTGTCTGTCAGGTCCCCCATACTCAGCTGCTGGGGGACATGGGAGTGAAGCACATCCCATCATCATCCTCTGCACAGGAGCAACAACTCTGCTCAGATGCATTAAAAGAGCAAATCCCACTTCTTTCYTGAAAAATAATCACCCATTCCTTGCGTGCCACCTCCCATCTCCTCACCCTCAGTGTCTGCCACCCACCTTGGGGACAACAATGGACAGAGGGGAGCCAAGGCAGCTCTGTGACGTGGCAGAATGTGTTGTGTCACCTTGGGGCAGCACTTAAAAACCGTCTGAAACAGCCAATGTCACCAACCTCATTTTACCTTCCCCTGCTGAAAGCGCCAACATGTGCGTGTGGGTAATTTGTCACGCAAGCTGACTTTGGAGAAGATCCCTAATTAAAGGAGCAGAGTCTCCATGGAGAGGTGTTATGTAAGGGACTTTACTTGCCATTAGCTTGAGGAAAGCCGAAACTCAGCCGAGGTGAGGCACAGGAACGGCACATGGAATTTTCACTTTGCAGATGAGAGATGAGCATTGCAGGAMGAGTCCTGGGCAATTTCCTGCGCTGTCACTCATCGCCACAGTTGCTGTGGCAAAGGAAAACCTCCCGTGCTGCCACGTGTGTGGGAAGGGACTGAGTTCGTCCCTTCCTGAGGAGATGCAGCTCTGAGTGCCCACGAGCATCAGCACCACCAGAGCATTCCTGATTCTGCAGAAGAGAGCCCAGAGCAGCCCCAGGAGGGCAGCAGGCACTGGGCACAGGGAGCAGGGCACACTGAGCCCTCACCCTCCAGGGCAGAGTGTGGGGCACCCCCAGGGCTGCTGCACAACCACTGAGCCAGTGCTCCCCAGGGGGATGCTCAGGGTGACATAAATTAATCAAGGGGTTGATGTAATTTGCAGCTCAGTGAGTTGCAGCATTTGTCAAGTTAATTTGTTGTCTTTGACCCTGTGCTTGCACCTCTGCCTGTGTCTCCGTGCAAACGAGGGCAGGCTTCCCACTGAAGGAACCAGAGTGACGAGCTCACCRGGCACAGCCACAAGGTCACCACCACGCTGCTACCAAAGCCCCTCCAGTGCTCATTCCAAACGCTAAGCCCCAGAAAGTTTCCACCCAGAGAGCTGGAAGCAGGCAGACCTTCCCAGAAGAGCTCGTTTGCCCCATTCCCATCAGCCCAGCAGTGAAATGTGGAGCAGTGTGGAACCCACAGTGATGCACAGCACCAGCTCAGCCTCCTTCCTCCAGAGAACAGCAACCTTTGCTCTTGTCCTGCTTCTCCCCCACGTTCATTTTCGTAACAAAACTATGGAAACCCCTCCTAACAAATACAATCAGGAACATTTCGAGATTTGCTTTTCTGCTGGAGTTGGCAACCACCTACTTTGCCTACCCTTAATATCAGCCCTGCCTGCACCTAATGAAACAGCAACACCTATTCCAGTTATCCCATCCCAGCATCATGGGGATCTGCTCTCCCACTGCAGCTCTTGGGAGTKTCCCGGGAACTCCCATTATTAACCATATTACAATCATCATGTGCAAGTCCCTGTGTGTTGGTACAAACCTTCTGCTGCACTTCAGGCTGAATTAATTTCCCGTGTGAAAACCAGGAGTCAGGAAAATGCCATGCAAGGGTGACACATTTCTGGCTTTGCTGCCAAAGAAGCTTTTTTACATAACCTGTCCCTATCCCACCACTTCCCTATGCTCAAAGGCCTGCAGATAGAGGCAAYTGAAGTTCAGTAGAAATTATTCAAACTGAGCACAGAACAAACATGTTTGGAACACTATCAATCAAAAGCTGCTAATAATAACCAAAAAAAATGTGGAATTAAGATAAACTGTGTTAGACCTCAAAGACAAAGCTGGTTGGTTTGGCTAGGTYGACTTTCACAATGACAAATGAACACAGTTATTAGTCCAGAGACTGAGGATGACTCTTCCACTGGCACTTACTGGAGACTGCAAAAGAACTGCAGAAAATCCACTCTGCAGATTGCAGAGGTTGCCAAGCCCTACCTACCCACTCTGCAAAACTCTCCAAAAGAACACAGGTAAGAGAAAGATCGGGATAAAACACAAGAGGAGTACTGGGTTCATTCTCCTAARTGCATCTTGTTCCCAAGAGCAGCCAAATTTTGCAGCGTATTTTGTAAAAACCGATTCCTGCTATGGGGAGACCATCRCTTTGCTGCACTCAGTAAATCTTCACTGTCATAGCCAAAGGCTGCTGTACAAAACCCATCAGCTTTGCAGATTAGCAAGTACCCACACAGCTCTGCTGAACAGCTGGGCTGCACCCAGGGCCCTGTGCATTTGGAGCCATCCTYCCTACGTGGAGACAGCAAAGCTCCATTACTCGAGTTCACAGTCTCAGGATACCAGTTAAACTTGGCCATCACAGCACTCAGCAATCACCCGGGGAGATAGAGCCCTGAACTGATGATTTTACTAAAGAGCAAGCCTCCACCTTCGCTTTGATTCCCAGCGTGGAGCCAGCTGTTYCCCCAGAAGTTAAGCTTTGTGGTTGGTGTTTTTCCCACTGAAGTTCTCCTGCCTGAAGCCCTACAGAGAGTTGGGAGTGCTGAGGACGTGCTGCTCCCCAAAACCCCACAACCCCCTCCTGCTGGAGCCACCAGAAAACTCTCCCCCTACCACCAGGAGTTTAACCAGCACAGGGAAAGCCACAGAACACCTTTGTGCACTGATTATGCTCCTTTGCAGCCTTTTGCTCCCAAGCYCGAGGAGTGTTCCCACATGGAACATCCACATCCCAGCACTCCACGGGATATTTTCAATAACATCCCGTTGGTGCTTTCCATGCATGAGTAAGAGCTGCTGGGTGTGTCTGAGCCCTCAGAGCTCCCAGCATTAGCTGTAGGCAAGGATCACAAGGCTTTTGGCTCCTCAACCTTTCTGTGAGCAGCAGCAGCAGCCCACACTGGAGCAGAGCCCCCTCCCAGCCCATCCCACCAGAGCACACACACACCCAGGGACTGCTGGAGAACATCCTGCAGACACCTGCCAGGAATCCTGAGTGGGAAAGGACAGAAAACAGCCACTATGGGCTGTGGAGGCACATCTGGAGAGGCTGGAGMACAGCAGGAGCTGGCAGGAGTGCACAGAAAACACCACTGCTCTGAGAGCCAACCATCAGTTACCCCACAGCCTCCAGCTCCTGGTCAGACAGCAAATTCAAACTAAACCATCTCCCTTTTGGGCAAAAAAGGTGGTTTTAGAGATGGACTGCAGATTTTCCTGTTGGTTTTCAGTGGGTGAGCTMWGGAATCTGCTTCCAGCATGGATTCMTGCAGRTGGGAARTGACTTTGCTCMRTCCTTTAGCCCTGGGGTCCAGCACAAGTAAAGGATCTCTCCATGTCAGGCTGGTGCAGTTTGTTTTTCCTTCCAGCAYGACAGTGCAAGGTTACCTGAGGCTCCCTGAGAGCTGTACAGATGAAAGCTCAGCTTCCCTTACATTGGAGGAGAGCAGGAAATCTAAAGGARTGACTGTCCCCCAGGAATGTTAATCCTGTCACTGCAATTTGAGGTGACACAGGATTTTCAACACTCAATTCCTGCTTTATCTTTTGCAAAAGAAGTTTCATTCCAGAGCATATACACAGGGGAATAATGAGGGTACTGATTACAGAGACAGAGTGAAGGAGCCCAAAGACATTCCCTGTCCTCTCAAGTAAAGTCTGCACGGACAGAGGAGGTGCTGCTGGAGGGATCTTGTGCRTGTTTTAACCACAACAATCAGTTCTAACTGGTCAGGACTCAGCCCACAGACAGACCACAAACACAACACTTACAGAAGAATCAGATATCACACATTTAGTCAAATTTGCAAGCAAGTTTTGCTGGAATAAGGTTTTACTTTCTGTTTGGAAGAATGCTCTAAGAGCTCACTGGTGTGCATTACAATTCACACCAGGGACAATTTTCATTTAGGGGAATCTAATCTAATTGAAAACAGAGAAAGCRAGAACAAGATTGCAGGAGAATGGTGGTGGTCTGGAATTTGCCATACACTTMTTTCAAATTCCACTCTGAAATTCAACAATTCTCTGAGCACACTGCAGCTGCTTAAACTTATTTGTAAGAGCCATTAGTAACTCACCTATGAATCTGTTTTATTATACATTCCTCTGTATTGCCCTGGGAAAGCACCTCAATTACCCAGYGCCCATGCAAACATTTAATAAATTCACTTTTGCATGGTAGACACTAATATTTCCCTTAATTACAGGTCAAAGATCATTTAGTCATTTCCCCTCCCACCTCCTCAACCCTCTGAGTTTCCTGGATTTCACAAAAACATTTCCCTTCCCGGCACGGTTCAGTGACGGGATGAAGTTTTCCATTTCCYTACCTGGATCGTGGTGTTGCCACCTTCCAGCAGGGCAATGGCCAGCAGGATGCTCTCGTGGAACACTCTGTCACTGGTGGCATTCATGATGAGRTCGATCACCAGGTTGGAAGCACCTTCTTTATCCAGGTGGCACTGCACATCTGCCAGGCTCATCTCCCCTCGGCTCATGGAGCTCGACCCCGAGCCTCCTCCTGGAAGGGTGAGCAGGGGAAAAATGTCAGCACTGACCCCACAGGGATGGCAAGGCCAGGCTGGACATTGGGGTTTGGAGCAGCTTGGGACAGTGGAAGGTGTCCCTGCTGATGCCTGATGATTTTTGCTTTTCCTTTTTACACTTTCTGTGCCCTCTATGCATTCCCCTGCACCCCTTAGCCCACATGCTTGTAATTCCTATACCCTGATATTCCAGCTTAGTTTAGGAGTTCTGCTGGGCAGAGGGACCAAACATCCTGAGGAAGGGGTCAGTGTTCCCTGTGCTATCTTAAACCCGAGGCTCCAGCCTTGAGTGAAGCTTAAAACTGAGCTCCAGCCTTGGGTGAAGCTTAAACCCGAGCTCCAGCCTTGAGTGAAGCTTAAAACTGAGCTCCAGCCTTGGGTGAAGCTTAAACCCGAGCTCAGCCTTGGGTGAAGCCTTCTGTCTGGAACATCTTGTGTAAACTGGGCTCTGGCCTCATCTGGGGGGAGATTCATTAGAATAGGGGGACATCACTGCATTTGTGAAGTTTCTTATTGGGGAATCCTAGATAGATATGCTAATTCCTGAAACCTATAAAACTTGTATCTTATTGGGGAATCCTRGATAGAWWTGCTAATTCCTGAAACCTATAAAACTTGTATCTTATTGGGGAATCCTAGATAGATATTCTAATTCCTGAAATCTGTAAAACTTGTACCTGTGCTGTACATGGGTGTGCATTCTGTCATCAAGTTGTGCACCTGGGATCCCAAATACAGAGGTAAAACCCTTTTTATCCCCTTAACCGTGTCTGTGTCATTATTAAAAACTGGCCTTTCAAGGCAATACTGCCATGCTGGGGTGGGATGGGATGAGTTTTAAGGTCTTTCCAACCCAAACCATTTTATCATTCTATGGTTTGATTTTTAGCAACAGCCTCAAATTAAATAAACTTCTCTGGATAACTGACTTCAAATGGAGTTTTTGNTTTATCATTCTATGGTTTGATTTTTAGCAACAGCCTCAAATTAAATAAACTTCTCTGGATAACTGACTTCAAATGGAGTTTTTGCTCATCATCTCCCACGATCTCTGCAATACCATGAAATGGTTTTGTTTCAGACATGGCTGACTATCTGACATCCTTACAAGCACATTTCTCAGCTATTATTGCAAATATAWATTGATCAGGATTTCTAAGAACATTTACTCAAACCAACATCATAAACTTCCACACAACCAGAGGCAGTCACTGGGAGTACAGAGAGCTCTGTCTGCCTAATTCTGCTCTCAACTGCAGTCACCCACGTGGAGAGTTGAACTTTTTGGGAGTTCACAGAAAGAACCATGGGAAAACSCTGCGGACTTCAGCCGTGAGGTGCTGATTTGTTGGGAACACAGAGCACCAGGTGGTGTCTTAGGATTTTTAGTTTCTATATTTTCATCCATCTATATTCTTGTACTTCTCTAGTACAGCACTAAAAACTACCGTTCTCCCATCTTTAGACAAAACAATCCCTCTCTGAGCCTGAATCCAAGGACACCTCGCTGCCTCAGAGTCCCAAAATATGTAAACAACAGAGAATTGGGGGGAGCAAGTTTGGGGCGGTGAAGATCATTAGAGAATTAACACCCAATATGTTAATAAGGCAGAACTTACAAAAAGTGAAGATCTCATGACTCAGGGCCCATTTTGGGTGTAGCCTCAGGAGGAGGCTTTGTCTGCCCTGATGTACCAGTAGCCCTGTTAGGCCTGGATTAAAGTTGTGTATTCTCATTCTCTTAACTTTGTCTGACCTCTGTTTCAGATAAAGCATCCCAGGGACGATGAGTGTGTTCTGTGTTGTCATGTCCTACCTCCTGGGCCGGCCTTGCCAGAGCTGCTGGTGGACAGGGGTCCGTTGCCGAAGGTGGTCAGGCTCTCGCGCCGGCCGGCCGCTCGCACGGTGCCGTAGTAGCGGTTCACCAACACCTGCCTCAGGGCCTCGCCCTGCAGCCAGAGAGCAGAGAGAAATGGTCATGGGAGCTCCATGGATGGCCATCCATCTTCACTGGGGACATCAGCCACCCATTGGTCCATTGGCCACCCATTGGGTTCATCGGCCACCCATGTTCATTGGGTCCATCAGCCACCCATTGGGTCCATCAGCCCCCCATGTTCATTGGGTCCATCAGCCACCCATTGGGTCCATCAGCCACCCATTGGGTC
>NW_026623880.1:67384-68105 GCF_030028575.1 Malurus melanocephalus | reverse complement strand
GCCACCCACTGCTACCAGCACCCTTCTAGAGTGAGGGACGGGGAATGGAAACCCTGGAGAGCTGGAAAAATCCACTGGGCACTCCCGATGTGCTGAGAGAACCTGGGACACCAGGAGCTCAATAACTTTATGGGTTCCCCCATGCAGCACGGAAACAGCTGCTGGTTTGGGTTTTGTGTAACCAAAAGCAGCCAAAATTTGCAGTGTATTTTGTAAAAATGAACTCCTACTATGAGGAGACTATCACTTTGCTGAACTCGGCTGCATTTTCTAGAGGGATTTAATTTTCAGAGAATTTTAGTTAAGTTCTATCATCCCAGTGTTAAATGCAAAAAGTCGTACCCGTACAGCACCAACACAAAATTAAGGGGATTAGGGGAAGGGGAACATTAGAAATGGTTTTAAGGAGCAGTCCCATCTCCTCACACGTCTCCTATTTTGCCATGCCACCAATCCYACAGGCTGTGCTCCACCATCCCTCCATCAGCAGCTGCTGTGATCTACCAGCTGCAGAGCAGAAATGTGAGCAATCCCACAGGATCCCGGCCTTTTGTCCCTACAGGCARTAAAYGATCCCACAGGATCCCAGCCCTYKGTTCCCATTAGCACTGAGKGATCCCACAGGATCCTGGCCCTTTGTCCCTACAGGCAGTGAGCAATCCCACAGGATCCCAGCCCTCTGTCCCCATTACACTGAACAATCCCACAGGATCCCAGCCCT
>NW_026623880.1:60469-66784 GCF_030028575.1 Malurus melanocephalus | reverse complement strand
CAGAACTGGCATTTAACCCAGTCATTTTCACTCTTTGCTGCAAAGACAACACACATCCAGCCTCAAGAACAGCTGCTCAGTAAGCTCCACTTTGCCTCAATTCAAGGGGAATCCTAAAAAAGCTGTCTTCAGGTTCTCCTTCTGGCCCCTTGTGGAGCAGGAGGTGACTTCTATTCCATGGTCAAAATATTTGGGGTGAGTGGAGACCTGCCCAGGATGGACCTGCAGCACCTCTGGTGTCTCCACACCTCTTGTTGTGTATCAATAAAAACCAAATCAACAGAAAACACAAGCAGAACTCATGGCAAGCAGTTGTTTCTGATCCATGGTTTCTCAGCTCTGGCAATACACAGTCACCAGCATTTCAAAACCTACCCAGGAAGAAGAGCTTTGGTTCCTATAAATTGATCCAAACTCACGTATCGGCTAACAAAATATGAGCATGTGATCAGAGCAGAAGGGAGAAAAATAAGTGGTATTTAAGAAATGTTCTAATTACTTCAGCGGCAATGCTTGGCTCCAGAACAACTCTTTAACCATCCTGTTAGAGCTGTGCACCACTCTGACRAGGGCAGTGTGCAAACAAATATCAGATGTTTGGCAGTAATCAGAAAAATCAAATATGGTACCTAGGAAAAAACCCAACAGCGTCCGGTTTCATCTGCATTCACACCAGGTAAAGCAAGAATAAGTCACATAAAAACATCATTGTCCATGGACAATGCAGATGCAACACATAAGTGATACCACAAACCTGTAACAAGGTTTAAAACAGAGAATCTTTAGTAATATTTTAGAGTGAAGCAGTTCTGAGCTGCTGCTGTTGTGTTCCCAGCTACAAGAGCAGAAGAAATGGAGAAAGGGATCGGTGATGCTGATTTTGCAGCTTGGCTGGTTCAAAGGACTGCTGTGGCCAGAGCAGCCAACTGCACTGGTTGATGTCACTGCATAAATGAGTGACCAGCACCCAAGGGTGCTCTGACAGAATCAATGGCCCAGACGAGGACCTGAGCCCAATTTGGAGCAGCCAAGCCTTTGTCCCTTCCCTGTAACCCCAGAGGAGAGACTCCAGCACCTCACTCTCTAACTCTGGCTCGTTTTTCACATTTTCCAAGAGCCCAACAGCCAACATTCAACCACACAATTTTCTTAACCCGACTTAGGCGTCGCTGTTCAAAAGGGAAAGGCAGAGGTTAGTTCTGAAGGTGCTTGACTGCTGTACATACCCTTCTATGATCCTCCAGCTGCCTCTGTGGTAGACTTTGATCAAGCTCCTGCTGTGCRTGCAGAAAGTTCATTTTAAAGCAGAGCAACACTCAAGAGACACCAACACGTCGGAACTGACGGGGAATATCGGGGAAGGCACAGCTGGATGGGAAGGGGGAGATGAGGGAGAAGGACTGACCGTGGAGATGCCATGGAGCAGGAGGAGACCTGCCCTGGCAGCCCTGCCCTGTGCTGTGCCCCTCACACGCCCCAGGGCGTGCAGCAATGCCCAGGGTTCCAAGGAGCAGTTTGTACCCACGGGCACAGCCCCAGGGGCACACACAGGATCGGGGGGCTCAGCCCACGCATGCCCATGCACACACACACACACAGGGACACCCCCAGCCCACTGGACACACACTGCTGGGGCTCCAGCACATCCCACCGTGGTCAATGAAACTGGTTTGAGACTGGGGAGGCACTGGGACAGCCGGGGGGGGGTCCCTTCCAATGGTGGGGACAGCAGTGAGGCGTCACTGAACAGTGTTCTGTTTGGCACCTGCACGTTTCCAAATCAAATCTCTCTCAGTTCAGATTTTCATTTTCAGGAATGCAACTTCCACTTTGCCAAGCTGAAGCACATTGGGGTTTTGCTGCTTTAAAGCATCTGAAAAGGTGCAGAATAACTGGCCTAGATAGGGACCCATCAGAAACCAGGAGCCATCTCCCAAACATCTCAAATCCATTTGATGACCACTCACAGTTTCAGGCTACATTTAAACACTATTCCACAAAACTTACAAATACAAAGGTCTAAACCATCACAAACATTTCTTTTTCWGTATKATTTCATATTTACAATCTTCATGYCTATACAGCTCAGAGRGCCAACGCTCTCCCATATTTATGTGTTGTTTCCCTTAGGTTTATATGGATTTGGCATCCAATTGTACAATCCACCAATGCCATGTCTGGACGTCCCATGAATTTCAAAAGAATTTAAGATTTGATCATTTTCCTGCCCCCTTTTTTGGCAAATAATCTGCTTTATGCACAGTGATGCTGGGATAGCTCATAAAGGACATGTTCCCACATATCCAATTCCTTGAGAACCAGTGACCCTGGCAATGTGCACGGACCTTGAGCTTGTCCATTGGGGCATTTTAAATGGGACACCAGTTGCTCTGGAGATACAAAGCTTAGACTAAGAACTTCTGACACCTCTTTCCTTTAAGTATTTAAATATACAGGCAAAGGGAAAACCAAATTCTGCGTTAGGAGCCAGAGAAACAAAGTCTCATTTTGCCAGGAAATTTTGAGGAGAGACTTTTCCCAGTGCTGCCCTTAAAGAATAAGGGAAATGGCTGAAAGGAACAGACTTGGGATTAGTTTACCTACTTTTTTAATATTTTCAGACTACCACAATGCTATGCTACATTAGATTAAACCACTTCAACAAATCTACTTATTGCCATTGTCTATCTAACAGCACGCAGGAACAGACATTTCACAGGGGTTTTTACCAACGAGACACTCCACTAGGACTACTCAACACCGATATTTGTGTGCTGTACAAATATAGGTGGGTGACACACCTCTACAGGGCTCTCCGTTTCTGGAGCTTGCGGCAGCTAGTTGAAAGTAAAATGCAGAAAAATTAGTCATTCTTCCAGAATCTGTCGTCCCAACAGCAACCCAGTGGTCAACAGTGAGGGGAAGGGAGCTGGCAAAGCACTTGACTTCAGCTGAATCATCACAAATGAATTATAGCTGTAATTACTGTTTGCACCCTCCCACCCAGCTCCTAAAAGTGCCACATTTGGAAAATTTTGCAGGTATCCTTTGAACTTCCCAAACTCTTTGCATGAACTCAGAGACAACTCAAAAAAAATTGAGTTGCAGGTGCCCAGAGCTCTTTTGGGGACCTGTGACTGAAATTCTGCACATCCATCCCAGTGGGGAGGAGAGGAGGAAGCCAGGGCTGCGTATCACAAAGGAGCAGCCTTGTAATTTTAGTTTAAAAGAACATATTCCGTGGATTCTCATCTATAAACATACTTTTCCCAAGATAAAAGGTCTGTGATACAGCACCAAASAGGAGCAGTGAAATTAGGGCCTGAACAGTGACAGATTTTCAAATTGAAAACGCTGATCTTCAGCCGAAACAGATGAAGACAAGTAACTTTTATCTAGTTGAGCACARACACACAACAGAGACCTGAACATTCACATCCAACTGCTGCTTTAATTGTGGGGAAATTGCTGTAACTTCTCAGGAGCAGACAGCAGGAATAACACACTCACAATGCTGAAATCCCAAAGTGAGATGGGCACTCAGGGCTGTCAAGAGAGACAGAGGGATAGAGGGACAGAGCACAGGCTGGGAGAGMAACCCAGGAATGCTCAGAGAGAGGGCACAGACCCAAAACAAGAATAACGAGGCTCCCCTTGCCAGGATTGAGCACATCCCCACGGTGCTCCACGAGCAGGGGCTCCTTGGCCAGAAAAGCCCCTTCTCCACCTCCTGCTGCTGGACTCTGCTCCTGGCCAGCTCCCACAGCCTCTGGGAGCCGTTTCCTTGCATTGTCACCRCTCCTGGACACGTCTCAAGCATGCAAACCCCTCCTGTGGCCAAATGCAGCCGATGGGGAGGGTTCAATCCAGAGCAGCCACGGCAACAGGAAAGCAGCTCATTCCTGCTGAGGAACACACCGTCCCTGCCCTGCCCGCTGCTCCCAGCCTGGGCACAACCTGCCTGGGCCACAGGAAACATCTCTGCTCTCTCCAGGAGCTCAGGGAACAGAGCCCGTTCCCCTGCAGGGGAAATGAGGTCCCTTCCTCCCTGGCAGGTCAAGTGGACATGAGCGCTGGACTCAGGATTCCAAACAAAAGTTTCCTTCTGGACACATTCCCAGAGAAACTGTGGATTTTCCATCCCTTGAAGGACTRAGAGGTGACAAAGCTCAGACTGCTCAACTGATGACATTTCCCAAACCAGCACACAACTCCTCCAGATCTTTCCCCAAAAATCCCTCTCCGTGGGACAGCAAGGCTGACAAAAAMTGTGCTGGGAGCTGAGGAGCTCAACACTGAGCACTGTGAGGAGGCTGAGCCAAACTCCGTGGATTTGGCTCTGTGGATACACAATGGTGAGCCCAGGGATGTGCAGGAAGCCGGGTTCAATCACTGGTAGATCCCAAAATCTGGGAATTCAGGAACTGACCCAACTSCAGGCATATGGCATCTCATTACTGGGGTGGCAGGGGGAGACATTTGGCAGAGAGAAGGAAATAAAAAGGGAAAAAACACAACTACAGAGCCAGCCAAATGGCACATAAAGCTTTTGATAGCCAGGTTGTACATCCAGATGCAAGGAAACAGAGCAGAAAGCTCAGATAAATGTTACTCTGAAGCCTCTGCTTTGGCTCCTGCATTGCCATCTCCAGWATCAGCTGGAATTCCACTGGGAATGGCTGTTCAAATTGAACCCTCCAAGTCCCTTCCCAGTTTTTCCTCCTTTCTCTAAATTTCTCTGCTTCCCCTTTGAAATCAGTGCAGCTCTTCCTTGAAAAGCACACAGCAAAAGCATCACCTTGTCTGATCCATGGCACCAGACTAGAGCAACAAATTATGTTGCTGTCCTTCATAACTCTTTAAAAATACCACAGAACTCGCTGCAGCCTCCTTGCCAAGTCCCCTTTGTAAAGCCAGCACTGTTACCTTGTGGAGCTGAGGAAGAATTTGGATGGGGAATTTCTAGCCCCTGCAGATGATCTGTAGGTGTTTGTCAAACGAGCATTTGACTTGTTATGGAGAAGTTTCAGGGCAGAGGGGGAATAACTGGGACCCAGGAGCAGGGATCTGCTCTGACAAGCTTCCCACGTTCCATTCCCCCCGTGCAGACCTGGCATTTTTGGGGATGGRGGAGCTCAGACCTGCCTGAACCAGGCAGCAGGAGGGGCAGCACCTTGTCCTGTCAGGATTTGGGGGGCAGGAGCAGCCCCCCAGCTCCCCCAGGATCCCTCACCACACACCCAAAGCGGGGACAGGGCTGAGCATCCTCCCTCAGCTCAGGGATGTGCAGGCACTTTGTGAGAATGTGGCAAACCTGGCACAAGGGCTGCCAGTGCCTGCACTCACAGCTCACCATAATCAACCTTTGGGAATGCTTTCCCTCATTTCCCAGCGTTTTCAGGGCAGAAATCATGTTTGAACCTGGCCTGGGGCTTTCCAGGAGCTGGAGACCTCCATCTCTGCCCTTCAGTGGGAGTGCAACCACTTCCTCCTCCTGAAATCCTCAATCTTGCAGGGCTTCTACAGTAGCTGAATACAACAAAAACTTCCTTCACAGCCCATTTCACAGCAGCAATTTTAGTTAACCACTAAGATGGCACAACTATATATTTTTTTTTTTTTGGTGACAAGTAACTGTAAGAAATGTTCCAGTCTCCTTTTCCAAAGAGCTCACCAATTCCAGTCCGCGTTCAAAAGAAAAAAAAAAACCCAGTCCAAAGATTGCAGGATTTCTCAAGGGGAAAAAAAAATATAAGGCAGCCCACAAAAATTTATGAGTGCCTGCATTTCCTCTGCTCGAGACATAACAAGTGAAGCACTGTCTAAGTGCAGAATACACAAGAGAAATGAATGTGGAGTGAGCTCTCTACAAGGAAAATAATTCCCAAGAGCAGCCTTCCAGCTCTGAAGAGGTTAATACATTTCCTAACTCCAAAGAAAAATGCATAAACCAGCACATATTTTGCACCTTAGCCATCGTAATTTTAGTTTATCATTGCTAAAGAGCAGTCAGGAGGTTAATTCAGGCAACCCCTTTGAACCAGGATTTTCAGTTCCCTTTTCACTGACTTGAAACTTCAAGACCAAAGGAAAGAGGTGAAAAAACCCCAAAATCTGAACGCTACTGAGGGGTCTGCAAGTGTATTTTACTGGATAGAGCTGCYTATAGATATATCAGCTGCACAAAGAGGTGTCACTACTGAAAAAATAGAYAAAACCCCAAMACAATCCTAARAAAACAACTAAATAACTACAAGGKAAACTCYRGGTTATAGAGTTTTGCTGGATTTGGCTGGGTGGCTGCTGGCCCCTGCC
>NW_026623880.1:59103-59730 GCF_030028575.1 Malurus melanocephalus | reverse complement strand
CCCCAGTCCCTGTAAACATCCCCAGTGCCTTCCCTGGCAATTACCGCTGAAGGTCACACATCAGCAGCGGGGCCTGAATTCCAGGAAAAAAAGCTCTTCTTATGTAACTGCTGCCTGAATGTTGGCAGGTGCCCAGCGGAACAGCTCACTGCAATGTGGCTGGGAGGGGAAAAAGGAATTTAAAAAAAAAAAAAAAAAAAAGGCAAAGTAGGCCATCTCCCAGAGCAATCGGCATCCTGAGCGTGCCACCTGCAGGTCAGCACCAACGGGTCCTGCCTGGCAGCCCCAAAAAATCCCTGTTTGCTCCAGGATGGACTGCTTTAGTAGCCAGGGCTCGCACTGCAGGTGGAAACTGGGCCAAGATGTCCTCAGGGGCCAGCCCAGCTGGGGACAGGGATGGGAATGTCCTTCCCAGAGCAGTGYGGGGTGTCCTGGAGCACAGGGAGCCCATGGTGGAGCTCACAGCTCAGCCCAGCCTSGAACTCRGGRAAATCTGCATTTGCACCCTTTGGTRGGCTGAGCACTGAATTAAAACCAATGAAGCTGCTGTGACTCGTGACAAGCAGGGTTTGGCTCCTGCTGTGTGAAGGGTCACACTTGGTGGCACTTGGGAACAGCTTCCCTTGG
>NW_026623880.1:50057-58982 GCF_030028575.1 Malurus melanocephalus | reverse complement strand
GACTTACACTAACAAATATATGGATCTGGCATTTTTTAATATCTTTTATTATTTGGACCCATTGCTGGCCAGAATTAGCTTGCAGGACACAACTAAGATAACTCAACCTGCATAAAAAATTACCATGAAATTATGCCATAAATAGTYATTCAATGGAGTTTCCCCTGAGGGAATARGGAGGATYTCAGCTGATCACAACAATTAAATTSTGCACARTTTTGATTGAAAAGCAAGYTAATAATTTTACTAATAATGGAGATTTTTGTATTCTTTGCCCTAAACGTTTGCAGTTTCCAGGGCTGACAAGGAGAAAAGAAGAAAACCAGAAAATCCCAGGATTTCTGAGACTTTCCAGTGGTTCCAGCTCCATCTGGATCCCTTTCCCTACGCAGCCAGGGCTCAGTGCTGATGCTTAGACACACACCTGCTCCCTCCATGCACTTGCTCCATCAAGAAACAATAAAATTCCTCCTTTGCAGCCTCCAGACCAAATCCTAAATTGCTCTGCACGCTCTGGCTGATTTACTGCAGGCACAGACAGCACATCACAGCCAGAAAGGGGAAAAGAGYTTCACATTATGACTTAATTTGCAATTAAACAATTCAACTTTCTCTCTGAAGTTTCTCCAAGCTAAAATTACACACAAATACTCGTGCTATTCTGGGGAGCTGCAGCAGCACATCATCCAAAGGGTCTGGCCTGGTGGAAACATTCCTGTGCTACAGGTTAAACTCTGGGAAACCAGAGCAGACTGCTGAGGTGTGTGCCCCAGGGAAGAGGGGAAAAAACTGGGATTATTTAAAAAAAAAAAAGAGAAACAGGCAGCAGAGCACCTCTGTAATGCCAGAAGTGTGTGTGAAGCTTAGGGACACACCTGAGACCATCCCAGCACAGCTCAGAGGTGATGGCAGGGCAGTAAATGAACTTGTGCAACAAGGAATTTGTCACTCAGGTCAAAACCGGTCTCTGGCTGAACCTGGGGACGGAAAACTCGTGACATTTTTTTTAGGGAAGGGAGCTCAGACCCTGACTGAACCTTCTGCTTGCACCCTAAGAGCCCTCCTGAACAGAAAAAAACCCTCCAGGCCAACCCTGGGTGACGTGCACAGTTTTTGTCTACTTTTGTGACAAACAGTTTGGCTTTCAAAACCATTTCACCAGGCAAGGTCCCCAAATATTTCATTTTCAGAATGAATTCACCCAGCGATTTCAGGTGATGAACATCAAAATTAACAGGTCACACAACAAATTGCTGGCTTTCCATAGATTTCATTACCTACTCCACTAAATAAAGGTCAGAAATGCTTTAGACATTTTAAGTGGCTGAGCTTTGTTCCAAATAAAAGAAGCTGGCTTGGGAGAGAACACAGGAAACAAAGCGCTGAGAGGAAAATATTTCTTTTTCCGTGGTATTTCAGTAAAATAAGGTGCCAGTCAATCACTTTCTCAGTATTATACATTTATGCAAATTCCACGCCCACACGAGGGTTTTTTTGAGCTGATGAGGAAGTTGCACAGCAGAGGCAGCTCCGCTCCCTCGCCCCRACCAGACCCTCAGAGTCCTGGGAAAGCTCCATTTCAGTCAAATTCTGAGGTGTCCCTCCAGCAGGGCTTTCCTGCCTGCAGCAGCACGGACACAGCCGCAGTGCCAGCCCCAGGGGGATGCAGGAATTTCTGATTTTCACCCAGAAATAGGTCCCTGAATCCCYGCTCCCACAGGGTGCCAGCCAGCCCCCGCGGCTGCGTGATACAGCTTCACACCCAAACCCTGGGGATGGGACAGGAGGGCATGGAGGGCACGGGGATGGGGCAGGAGGGCACAGAGGGCACGGGGATGGAGCAGGAAGGCAAAGAGGGCAGGGGGATGAGGCAGGAGGGCACAGGGATGGGGCAGGAGAGCATGGGGATGGAGCAGCAATGGCACAGGGATGGGGCAGGAGGGCACAGAGGGCACGGGGATGGAGCAGGAGGGCATGGGATGGAACAGAGAATGGAGATGGGGCAGGAGGGCACAGGGATGGAGCAGGGATGGCACAGAGGGCAGGGGGATGGGGCAGGAGGGCATGGGGATAGGGTAGAAGGGCACAGAGATGGAGCAGGGAGGGCACGGGGATGGAGAGGAGGGCACAGGAATGCAGGAGGAGGGCACAGGAATGCAGGAGGAGGGCACAGGAATGCAGGAGGAGGGCACAGGAATGCAGGAGGAGGGCACAGGGATKGAGCAGGAGGGTATGGGATGGAACAGGGCATGGAGATCGAGCCGCGAGAGCACGAGGATGGAGCAGGAGAGCACAGGGATGGCACAGAGGGCACGGGGATGGAGCAGGAGAGCGCAGGGATTCAGGAGGGCACAGAGGGCACAGGGATGCTCTCACGAGCTGCAGGACCTGCACCCCTCGGAGAAAAGCAGCAGCAGCATTTCTGCACAAGGACCTGCCCCTGGCCAGCCCCACCTCCTGCATGGACACCCTCAATCCTCACTATTTCCTTCTCCAAACACACAGAAACCTCCCCCTCACAGATGACACAGGAACAGTGGCCAAGTGCTAACTGCTGACTGTCAGAGCTGCTCATCCTCCAGCCCTGACCCTGACCTGCACAGGATCCACCGYGGCACCAGCTGATTGCAGACACCCCAAAATGATAACTCCATCTGGATTAATAYTCCCAGCAGTGACACATGGAATTAGTTCTGGTAACTACTCCCAGGGCAGACACACAGCAGACTGAAAACTCCACTAATTCACTGACACAGGCACACAAATCAGAACGCTCAGCGCTAGAGACAGGACAGATCACAGGGCTACTGGTAAAACAAACACCATAGAAACAACACTGGAGAAAAGAAATAAAATTAAAACCTCAGCATTATCCAATTCAATGGTAATCTGCYGGGAAAGAAAGAAGGGGAAGAATTGAAAGCAAGGATTAGTAAGAGAAATGACACACAAATTTTACGTTAGGATCTTATACATCATTTAACGCTTTAATGCGGGCACGAGGGAGAGCTGCCAGCGCCGGGCTGGGGAGCAGACCCTGCTGGCAATGCTGTGCCAGGGAGCAGGCAGGATGTGCCCTGCCTTTGTTCCTGTGCCAGGGACAGACCGTGTGTGCCAGCTGACCCSGTGCCAAGGACTTCACCCTCGGGCACAGGAGTGTCACAGCCCTGAGCTGCAGCAGCAGTGCAGGRGCTGCTCCTCCACTCTGGGAGGAGAATTGCAGCTTTCCACCCTGCAGAACTGAGGGGAGAGAGCTGAGCCGGGCWTGAATGACATGTTTCAGCACAGAGGAACGCTTGGGTCTAGCCCACACTGTCAGCGCAGCTCGGTGCCTATTAAACACCGCACAGTATGCTCGCCGTCACTGAGCCATCCTGAGCGCCTGCCAAGCCAGGAGGCTGCGGCAATATGGAAAATTCAGAGCCTTCCCACAGCCTTCTGTACATCTGTGCTCTCGCCACGGGCTCTGCTCGCTGCCAGGGAGGAGCCCCAGCTGTRGGGCCGAGGTGATGGGAGCACATCCCGTGTCCTCCCACGTCCAGCAGGGCGAGGCACTGGGGATCTGGGCTGGGAGATGGAGCAGGGAGGAGGAGAGCTGGCCTTATGTAACTCAGGTTGTGCCAGAGAGCACCACGTGGAGCTGCAGCAGGAGCACAGGCGCTGCCAGAGCTTCCCCAGAGCTATAGGATGGACACGGGTGTGGGGGGACTGCTGGGAGTCCTGGCACAGGGACAGGGCATGGGTGACACTCTGCAATGAGAAAAAAGGATTGGGTGGGATAGCAGGAAGGAATCCTTCCCTGTGAGGGTGGGGGGCTCTGGCACAGGGTGCCCAGAGAAGCTGTGGCTGCCCCTGGATCCCTGGCAGTGCCCAAGGCCAGGCTGGAGTACCCTGGGCTATGGAAGCTGTCCCTGCTCATGGCAGGGATGGAACTGGATCAGCTTTAAGGTCCCTCCCAACCAAACCATTCCACACTTCAGTGCTTGTGAGGTCAATATGGTCCCAAGGGGAAGTTCTGCCACCTCTCTGTATGAAACACACCCCTACAGAGGCACTCCAGGATTTACTCTGGGCTTTTACAACGTAAGGCGTTCCTTTGCCTTCTTTTTTTGTTACAATACGGGATGATTTTAAAAACAAAAGGTGCTGCCTTTTAGGTGGCGACTAAATTCAGTTCTCTGAGTCACAAGGGAGAACAAATCCGACTGCACTGCTCACAGGCAGACAGCAAAAGCTGTTCTACTACTACTCACAGTCTATCTGTGAGCAATCAGCTGCCTCTTCCGAGTCGGAAATCACTTCACAGGCAGGCATATCCTGACTCCTTATGTAACCCAGCGACTGCTTCAGGAACTCATGCTTCTGCCACACTTGGAAGATTTTTTAGCATCTTGTGGGGTTCTCCATGGTCTGAATGGTGCAAGGTATGCTAACTGCAGCTTCTAGAAATACTGCTTTATCCAAGTTAGATGAATAAAGTCTAAGAAACTCCTGGAAATTAATTTCTGTTTTGGAAAACCTCTCAGTGGCAGATTGCATTAAAGGAAAACCCTCAAAGCTCTGATTTGGGTTTCACTGGTGCATAGAATAAACAGTATGCATCACCCACAGTTTTTATTTCTTAGGGTGATTTGGACAGTGGCTCTTGGCTGTTTTAACAGCAGAGGATACCCTGATCTGCTAAAGAAGTGTAAAATGTGATCYGTGGTTCCTCTGAATCTGTTACACCCCCAGTGCTGAACACCAGGGAATACCAGCACTCACCAGAGGATCACCAGCCCATTCCCAGGGGCAGCCTGACCCCTGCAGCCCCTCCTGGGTGGGCTGGTGAATGAATGGACGCTGGGGAGAGGACAGAGAGTGATGCCCAGCACGGGACTGTGCCACCTGAGCAGGGCAGGGCAGGACAATGTGCTCCAATCTGACACCCACTGTGCCCTTCCTGCTGAGCCTGCTCCCTCTAAATCCTCAGGGATGTGCTGCATCCCCTGCGTGTGCATCCCCTGCGTGTGCATCCCCTGCCTGTGCATCCCCTGCCTGTGCATCCCCTGCCTGTGCATCCCCTGCCTGTGCATCCCCTGCCTGTGCATCCCCTGCAGCTGCCTAGGGCATCCCTAAAGCTCAGGAATTTATCCCAAACCGCTGCTGCTGCACAGTGAGAAGGTCCCCAGGCAGAGCCAGGAGCTGGGCTGGCACTGGCAGCACGTGGGAAGAGCGTTGCTGGCAGGGCAGGGAGCACACCCTGGCCATCCCCACCCTCGGGGCATTTTCCTGGGAGTCTCCTGCTCCCTGGCACTGCCCTGTGCTCCCTGGCACTGCCCTGTGCTCCCTGGCACTGCCCTGTGCTCCCTGGGTGTGCTGGGAGCAGCCCACACAGCACAGAGCACGGGCACACCCACGTGTGCCAGGCTCCCAGCGCGTCCTGCTCCTGCCTCCTGGTGCCATCCCCAGCTGGCCAGGATGCTCCAGCTTCCTCTGCTGCACAGCATCTCCCTCCCTGCCAGCTGCTAGCAAACTCTGGAGGTTTTTCTCTTTTTGCTGTGAACTGAGCAGGAGGCAAAGCTCCAAACTGAGACAGCAGCTGCTCATGGGCACAGCCTCCCAGGGGCACAGAGAGCCCTGCCCCAGCTCTGCTTCCCCAATTCCAGCTGCTCCCCAACACCTTCAGGAGGGTGAATTCCTCTGTACCCACTGGGTGGCATGGGAAGAACCTCAGCCTGGCTGGAATTGCAGCAGAATCTCCAAATGCCAGCCTCAGCTGGCTGGAATTGCTGCAGAATTCCCAAATGCCAGCCTCTGCTGACTGAAATTGCTGCAGAATCTCCAAATGCCTGCCTCTGCTGACTGCAGCCACTTCTGGATGCTCAAACATTTGGGTGCACAAACACTCTCCTGATGTCAGTTAACAACAGGGCTGAACCACAGAAAAATGCTCTTCTCAACCAGCCAAAGGTTGTTTGTAGGAAAGGGGAAAGRAAAACCACGGGTGGGTGTACAGAGAGTTTCCATGTATAAATCACAAGATGACTCAGTTGTACACAAATTCAAATTAACTGCAAAATACCCTCTTCTTGCAAGGTTACGTGACCTGGTGAAGAGTCACCTAGACTCAGAAAGCAGATAAAGAGGTGATAGCTTTCACAAAAAGGTAACAAAATTGGTGTTTTAGAGTGCCAGCAACTGCAGGGATTAGACTTAAACTTGGCAGTCCCAAGTAGAAAAGCAACAGAAACAAGCTGAACTTCAAATATGATCTGAAAGGTATTAGTTGGCTAAAAATGTTTTGTTCCTGCTCCAGCCTAGAAGTGCTTACACATACAAACCAGATTGAAAGAGAAAGAATTTTGTTTCYCTTTACTGAATAAAGACAGTGTTGAACACAATGATGGACTGTACCTTACCTTTTCTCCATAGCCTCTATCTTTGGTCATCATTTCCCTGAGCGTCTGTAATACCTTAATGCACAGTTTCTCCTCATTCTCCTCCAGCAGCTGCTTTGTGTGCTTAATTAACCTGAAAAAAAAAAACCCATCAATCAGGTTAGTGCAAATATTCTAAAAATGGGGTAAGATATCCGTGGTTATCTTAATTGGTTCACGCTGCAAACAAGTTTTGGTTACACATCCTGGTTACAYAACCACTTTGGAGCATTCAGAGCAATACCTGACAGCTCCCAGGGAAACTGTGGAGGGAATTGCAGGCCCAGGGCAGGAAAAGAGCCCAAAAAATCCCCAGGGAGATCAAGGGCATGATGGTCCTCCAGAACAAGCACTTGGCAGTAAAGAATCTATTCCACTTGGTCAAAACACAGACTGGGAGCCCTGGAGCAATCTGAAATGGTGCAATCTGAAATCCCTAAACACAGCACTGGGGATTAACTCAGTGCCCAGTTTTTAGACCCTATACACAGAGCTCAGCCCTCCAGGAGATGGTGGCAGAAGATGGATTTGTTCTGAGTTGCCCTCTTCATGCCCTGTACCCTTCCCCTCTGCTTCACTCTAAACTGTGGTGATACCCATGACAAAAACCTGATGGATTCACCCAGCACCTCACCAACATCACTGGGGTGGTCTCAAAAGCTGGGATCAGTTCAAAATGAACTCATTTACACAACTGCTCAGGACATTTGCATCCTGCAGCAAACAGACATTTTTAAGCTGAGAATATAAGAATATTTTTAAGGGAGAATATATGAACCAGTCCTTCCCCATTCCCACAAGCAGCTTTTTCCCCCCTCCAAGGAGAAACTCTCTTGACCATAACACAAAATAATTATTTTTACAGGTATTTCAGAAGATATCAAGTGTTTACCAAAATGGGCAGGAGGACTCTGTTCTACAGGGCATGGGGAAAATTGGGAAAAAGCAAAACAAGCCAGATCTCCAAGACAACTTACTTGCAAATGAAACCTCCACTCTCACACTTCCTCCTGGCATCTGTGTTCTCTGGGAAGAGCAGCTCAGGCCTGTGGAGCACATCCACCAGCACCGACAGCTCTGCCTGGACCAGAGGGCGCAGCCGATCCTCCAAGGCTGACACGATGTCCTGGACACAACCAGGTTTGAACAAATATTAAAAACATAAACATTAAAAATGTACACGTTTATAGGTGAGTTAAGGGTATAAACGGCAGGAGAGGGACAGGCAATGAGGTCTGTGCAGGGTGAATGAATTAGAAAAGCTCAGGGTTTGAAATTAGAAATTTTCAGTGATTTGAGCAGTCACCTGCAGCCTCTCGATGATGTTCCTGTAGTCCCTGGAGGCAGCCAGCACCGAGTCCCTGCGGGCAGCATTCCTGGCTGTCATCCGCCAGTTCATGGCTGTTTTCTGCACGATGTTGTGGGATTTCAGGAACAGGTTGTTCACCTGGCTGTCCAAATCCACGGGGATCGCGATCGCTCGGCTTTTTGCTGCAACGAGGAAAGATCAGTGAGAACAGACCCTGAACCCACAAACCAACACAAACCCAGGGCAAACATCCACACCAATTCCTGCTACCAACTCCTTTTACAAACTCTCCTTGACCGTGTTTCCTCTCACCCTGTCAAGTGACACCACAGAAGGGTTAAATTATATATTAGGAAATCAGGAAGTATTTTTTTCATGGAAAGAGTTGTAAAAAGCATTAGAAAGGGCTGCCCAGGGAGGTGGTTATAAAAAYCAGTGGATGTGGCACTGGAGGACATGGTTTAGTGGTGATCACAGTGGTGCTGCTGGGTGGATGGTTGGACTTGATGGCCTTAAGAGATCTTTTCCAACCTTAACCATTCCAGAGCACTCTGAGTGCATTTTAAACAGTGCTCAGTCCCCGTGCAATGGGTCAGGCCTGGGCAGGATTGTGTTTAGAGGTTTCCACACCTCACACCTGCTACTGTCTCTGAAGTGTGGGAGTAGGAATCTGTCCCTGGCACACAACAGCAGAACCTGACCCCATATCCAGTGCAAACTACTCTTGTGGACACTGAGAGTGGAGCAAATTTACAGGCAGGAGTGGCACTGCAAGCTGTGCCAGGGGAGGGGCAGGGTGGACAGCAGGAGGAATTTCTCCATGGAAAGGGTGGTCAGAAAGTGGCAGGAGCTGCCCAGGAGATTTGGAGTGCCCATCCCTGGATGTGTCCAAGGAATTCCTGGAGGTGGCACTGAGTGCTCTGGGCTGGGGACACAGTGGGCATGGGGCACAGGCTGGACCTGATGATCTTGGAAGACTTTTCCCACCTCAATAATTCCACAAAAACCATCTCCCCACTGCAGATCAACAGGACTGCAGGGAGTTCTGAGATCAGGCAGAGAAAGCACTCTGGGTGACAGTGACAACAGCCACTGCTGATCCACCATGKCCTATCAGCATAACCCTGGCTTTGGACTGGACCATGATTTACCCCCAAGTGTCCTCTGGTGCAGCAAACTGTGCTGTCCCTGTGTGTC
>NW_026623880.1:32403-49497 GCF_030028575.1 Malurus melanocephalus | reverse complement strand
AGCAGCTCCACGCCAATCCCTGCCCATTCCCCCCTTACCCACGTCGGACAGCACCCGGATGCAGCTCTCCACCGAGGCTTTCTGGCTGGGCAGCAGCCACGTGCAGTGGTACACACGGAACACACCCTGCAGCAGCTGCACGAACACGGGCTGCCGAGTCTGCAACACAAACATGGCACAGTCACACTGCCCCCATCCCAGGAGGGCTCAGCTGGGGCTCCCCARCCCCTACAAACTGCTCTAACCCCCCCAGGTACCAGGGTATCTACCACAGCATCAGAACTGCATGGGCAGGGTGGGAACTGGCTGACAGGGAAACATGAAACAGGAGCTTCTGCAGCAGAAAACCTCGGTAATTGAGGCTTGACTCAGCAAAGGAAATGAGCAGTCACCTTCATCTGGTTAATCAGAGCTATCAGCAACCCTGCAACAAGGATTCCTCTTGTAGTCTTGACCAGCAGCTGACTCAAGAGGCCACAGGTAAATGGGGTTTGGCTGCGTGACAGCACAGCTCCAGAGCTGAGACTGCATCATTGCAAGCACTATGAGCTGGCTTCCAATTCCCTAAGAAACCAGCTGGGTGTTTTTTGGAGCAAGGAGTGAGTGGCAGACCCTGCAGCTGTTGAGGATCTGCCAAAATCAAGGAGAGGTTTCCACCCCTGAACTTCACAAGGTCATCTCCCACTACAGACAGGTGAGATTCTCCAACACTCCCATGCCCATGAGCTCTGCTCTTCCACCTCTGCAGCTCCTCAATGACAGTGACCAAAATTCCACTTGGTTTTGTACACTGATTACTCAACATAACTATTTAGTTTACCTGCAGAGGAAAGAGTATTTTAAAAATTTCAAACTTAGAGGGAATACCCTTGGCCCACTAGCTACAGAATGCTTCTATCAGCTAARGGAACTACAGCACAGTGCAAACACCACAGCACTTAGGAACCAGGGGAAAAATACCTCTCTTAGTCTGGCCAACAGTAAAGCCTGTTTGTGAGAGAAAAGTGTAGTTAGAGTAAAAAGCCAAATCTATTAGCTAATTAAATCTATTAGCTCAATTAAATCAAACACCACTATAAAGTGTACAAGCAGAGAAACAAAATTCAAGGCCCCAAAATTGCTAGGAGGCAAACACCCTTTATCCTCTCTGGAAACAAGCCAAACACCAAAAACCATGGCAAACAGCAGCATTCACCCAGGGCCCTGAAAATACCATGCATGTTTGGATTTAAATGACCCACATGTTGCTTTCAGATCAAGTCTGAAGACCTTTTGGTCTTAAAAAACCTTTAAGATGTTTCACTTGCTTAAACAAGGTCAATAAATTAAAATAAATAAATTTAYTCCTCATCCCTCATGTCTCCAGGTGCCCTTGGGAGGGGAAAACCTTGGGAGACAAACAATGCTCATTAAAGAGCAGCCGTGGGCAGCTCTCCTYTGCAGTGACATTTATGTTTGATTTGATTTGAACCTCGTGGTGGATGTACAAGGTGTTCCCTGAACCAGCAAGGCTGGGCCTGACTCAGGGCAGGGACAATTTGAGCCCAGCAAGCCCTGACATGAAGGTGCAGAAGGCAAGAGGAGGCTGGCAGGGGAAGGGAGGGGATCAGAAGGTGCAGCAGGAAGGGCAGAGCAGAGCAGCCACATCCCTCACCTATGGCAGCACCTCAGAGGGGAGAAAATCCCACCTGGAGCAGGGATGGACACACAGGCTGCTCATCAGAGAACCCCTGGGTACAGACAACACCACTGACAGGCAGGAAAAGGGAGAGAAACTTCTAACTTGGAGAGATGAATCTAGGACAAGACAGATCTATCAGCTGAGAAGGGAAAAGAGGTGAACCAAGTGACTTCATCCTGCTAGACAGAGGGGGAGATGGAGAAACTAAAGAAAAACTGCTGATATAACATTAGCAGATGGCTAAAATAGGATGGCAAGATGTGCTTTGAAATGCTGCATCTCAGAGATATCAGTGAAGAGCGGGGCAGCCCAGGGACCCAGCACAGAGGGAAGGGCACACAAAGTGATGGGCAACAGCACCTGAAAACACCTGAGGGGCACAGCAGCTTTTGGATTGCCCAGATTGAGCCCAGGTCAGAGCCAGGGCAGGGCTGGAGCTGTGAGAGCTGGGGATGGCACTGCAAACACCTGCCCTTGGCACACCAGGCTGCACCACACTTCACCAGCCGCCCCTTTGAACCTCCTGACCACCCCACCCACGCTCCTCCCACAGCTATTTGGGAATAAAGAACAATGTTATCTCTGTGCAAATATTAGGGCAACGTCCTGACACTGCTGTTGGGCTGTGGAAGTTTCTGCCTTCACCACTGCACAAGTGCTCCAAGCTCCTCCTTCACACTTCCCCAACCTCTGAGCAAGGCAAAAAAAAACTACTCAGTGAAACACCTGAGAGCTGCTGGATTTTTGTTCTGCATGCCTTTTTTAAAGGGTGATTTGAATCTGTCTATAAAATATGCTTTCCTTAATCAATCAYCCTTGCTYCCTCTGATGCCCATGGCAGGAGWTTGGATGGGATGGGCTTTAAGGTCCYTTCCAACCCCTTTAAGGTCCCTTCCAACCCCAACCATTCTGGGATTCTGTAACACACAGGAATTCTCTCCAAAGGACCTTGGTGGTAGCACAGAGTTGAATCCACTGATGAATTAATGTGACCCTTCAGCTTCTCCAGAAGAATATTTGTGCTCTGACCTACAAACCTTTCCATTTCTACAGCAAAACCCCCGGTCTGGTTACCAGGAGCAGTGATATATTTGCTCCCCCATGACAAGAGCTGTTTCTTTGCACTGGTCAGTGGCACCCAGGTGGAATGAACCCCTCTGGCTGGGCAGAGCTCTCCCTCTGTGTCTCTGTGCTCTCCCCACCTGCAGGGTGGTGCTCTGGTCCGAGAAGGGMGAGCTGAAGAAGGTGGTGACGATGCTCATGACGATCTCRGTCACGTATTTCTCCAGGATGGAGTCGGCGTGTTTTCTGTCACTGGTGTTGTTGCAGGCCTGCAGCACAAACCAGAGCAGGGTCAGGAGCTGGGACTGGAATTGCTCATCTCACATTGTCCTGGGTCCAGTAATTCAGTGGCACTGGGGCTCTGCATTTCCAGCACACCCCAGAGCTGCCCCTGGTTTGATGTGCAGGCACAAAGCATGGCTGAGGGGAGGAAAAAACCCACAGTGTCTTGGAGAAAAGCAAGAGCAGGACAGGGAGCACTGAGGTGTAATGATTTCGTTTGGGGAAATACTTGGAATCCCAGGCAAAAAGCCATATGGCCAAATAAACACCACGCCTGGCAAACAATCTGTCCTGACCTGCCAAAAGCTCTGAGTGCTGCTCAGGAAGGAGCTCAGAGAGCCTGGCCAGAGAAAGCAGGGCCAGGTGGCAGGACAGAAAAGGCAAAGCAGGGTGTGGAGCTTCACTCAGCTTTGGTTTGGGCCTGGTGGGTTTTATTTTTTTCTTTTAAAAAGGAAAATATTAATGTGTTCCATGGAATATGACTAATGAAATCCACAGGCAGAAGAAAAGGAGGCACATATTTGCAGGAACAGAATATTCTGGGTTCTTATTGCTTTGATGCACTGGGATGTCTTGCCYTTCCTGCTCTGGATTAAATAGGTTTTTCAGCTTTCTGAATTCAATTCCTTGATGCAGATACGTTACCCGACAGATGTCAACCAGGAAGTTCTCAAACAGCTTCCACATGTGATTACTGGTGTAAATCTCTTTCATTTCTACTTCTGTGTCCACATAGCAGTGATTCAAGAAGTTGATGTATGCTATTTTGACCTAAAAGCAGGGAAAATAATTAATAAAGAAAAAAAAACCTGAATGGTGGCATGAATGAATATAATGTCACATAAAAATTGCTCCATAAATCATTTGGAATTCTACTTCTTTCTTTTGCTTAAACACTGGTGAAATTTAATGCCATGAATGGCAAGACACCAYCCAATAAAAAACCACCAGGTTTACTGCAGACAAAACGTCAGCACAATAATAATTTCCAGAATTCTGCAGAACCATCTGTTCAAGGTTAGCAGCACATCCATAAACCTCTGTGCCTCGAGAACCCTATAAAATAACCAAGGACAGCATCCCACTGATCCCATTGCCATTTTCAGRGTAAGGAGTACAAAAGGATTTTACTGTTTTTATTTTYCTTCTCCTTGTAAATTTTTCCCTATCTTTGTTCCCCTCCCTGGTGCYGTAGTATTCTTAGTAGTTTGTAGTAATAAATCTATTTTGCAACTTAAGTTATTCAGCCTGTCTGACAATTCTCTGGAGCACATATATATCTTTCTCTCAATTATGTTATCTGAAAGCCAYAAATTTTYGTGTTAATTGGGCTTTTGCTCTCCCTTCTCCCTCTCCGGTGGGRGAAGGGAGAGAACGTCGTGGGTGCAGTGCTTTTGGCTTTCAGCACAGTCCAAACCACGACATGGTCACATCTGAAAACCTTTTAGTCTTAAAAAAAAAAAAAACCTTTAAAATGTTTCATTTGCTTAAACAAGGTCAATAAATTAAAATAAATAAATTAACTCTTCGTCCCTCTTGGCTTCCCCTCCCAAGGGCGCCTGGAGACTTGGGCAGCAGCAGCCCTGGGAGAAAAACAATCCTGGAAGGATTTTTCTGGTCCATCCAGGTGGGGTGGGCTGTCCATCCCTGGCAGCAGCAGGGAGAAGGGAGGGACTGGGGGGTCCCAGCCCAACCCAGCACACCCCAAACACATCCCAGCCTCACCTCAGGTATGCAGTCCTCGTGGGTCACCACCCTGACGATGTCATCCAGAGGGAGGAGGGAGTTGCACTTGATCTCGGTGTAGACGTTTTTGCCCTCGGTGCACACAGCCAGCAGCTCCACCAGGTGGATGTGGTACATCAGGGGGCTGTTCTCGTCCATGCGGTCCCGCTCCGAGCGCATCATCTGCACCAGAGTCTGGAAGGAGGCTCGGTCGTTGTAGAACACCAGCACGTCCTCGCCTGCATTCACCAGCTGTGGGTAAAGAGAGGGTTCATCAGAACAGAAAAGACTGGAAATCCCTGCATTCACCAGCTGTGGGTAAAGAGAGGGTTCATCAGAACAGATGAAATGAAAAACACCCCAAATCCACCAGACTGAGGGGCAGGGAGAGTGTTCATCAGCACAGAAAAGACTGGGACACCCCAAATCCACCAGATTGAGGTGCAAGGAGAGCGTTCATCAGTACAGAAAAGAGTGGGACACCCCAAATCCACCAGATTGAGGGGCAAGGAGAGTGTTCATCAGTACAGAAAAGCCTCCAGGAACACCCCCAATCCTCCATGTGTGGGGCAAGGAGAGTGTTCATCAGAACAGCAAAGACTGGAAACCCCTGCATTCACCAGCTGTGGGCAAGGAGAGCGTTCATCAACACAGAAAAGACTGGGACACCCCAAATCCACCAGACTGAGGGGCAAGGAGAGGGTTCATCAGAACAGAAAAGACTGGAAACCCCTGCATTCACCAGCTGTGGGCAAGGAGAGTGTTCATCAGAACAAAAAAGCCTGACACCCCAAATCCATCAGCTGTGGGGCAAGGAGAGCGTTCATCAGCACAGAAAAGACTGGAAACCCCTGCATTCACCAGCTGTGGGGAGGGAGAGTGTTCATCAGCACAGCTAAGACTGAGACACCCCAAATCCACCAGCTGTGGGCAAGGAGAGAGTTCATCAGCACAGAAAAGACTGGGACAACCCAAATCCATCAGCTGTGGGCAAGGAGAGTGTTCATCAGTACAGAAAAGACTGAGACACCCCAAATCCATCAGACTGAAGGGCAAGGAGAACATTCCATCAGCACAGCAAAGTCTGGGATCCCCCAGCACCCTGTGATTGGGGCTGCCCCACCCCTCCCARCAAACACCAGCCACTTTCCAAGGCCAGGGAGGGACACATTAAGCCACACGCTGAAGATTTCCATCAGCTTCACATTTGACACCTGGCTGACCACGATTTCAGAGCAGCTCAAACCTCCTGGAGCTCCAGAAGGGAAGGAGATGGAGCAAACCCAGCCCTGCTGAGCACACAGGGATCCAGGGCTGTGAAAACAGCAGGATAAAATGCAGAGAAAACCCCCAGGACAGCTGCTGACCCTGGGGAAGGCTCTTGCTGAGCATCTCACACTCAGCTGTGTGTAGAGAAGCTCATGGAGCTGGTTGTGAGCTGAACAATAAAACAGGGAAGGTTTTCCATCCGTCTCTCAGGACTGATGCTCAAAAGCCAGATTTGACAAATCTGATCCTGGGGCTCCCCCTGCTGAGGAGGCCAAACCATCCCATCAGATGTGCCAAACACATCCCATCCAATATCCCTCTCAAAGGCATTCACTCACCCTTCTTTTACCTCTCCCTTTTGTCCTGACACCCCAATTTCCCAGTTACCCACACTCCTAAGGACAGACCTTATCCTTTTCACCTTTCAGCATTCAAACAGCTGAATAAGTATATCTTGCTGAGACTATTTACCAGGGACAGGGCAAGGGGGAATGCCTTCAAACTGAAAAAGAGCAGGTTYAGATAGCAGGAAAAATATGGGTGGTGAGCACAGGGTGCCCAGAGCAGCTGTGGCTGCCCCTGGATCCCTCTGAGTGCYCAAGGCCAGGCTGGACATTGGGGCTGGGAGCAGCCTGGGACACTCAAAGGTGATTCTATGGTGGTTCTATGATTTCATTAATAATTCCCATCAAAATCCTATCATGGTTAAATTCTCCTTCTGCTTTAGTGATCTTGAAATCGAACTAATTCCCTTTGAGCCAATTTTTCTAGAGAAAGGCCCTCCTACCTCACAACCCCACATACCTGCTCTGTGCACAGGCCTGGGAAGCAACCTGTGCCATGAAAAACCAAACCCTTGCTACACCTGTGAGTCRAGAGCTCTGAAAGCTTTTGGTCACAAAAAGCCTGAGCTTCCTGGGAGCTGCAATGCTCTTTTTGCACGGTGAGAGCTGTCAGCTTCTTGGCAGTCCCCGAAGCGAGAGGATCAATTTGTCATGTTCACCAACTGCTATGTGCAAACTTCTGTTCAGACCCTGCAAATCTCGGCAGCTCTCACCTCAGCCATTACCATATCTTGGCATTTCTTAATGAATTTCCCCTCTGCCTTGACGATGGTCTGCAGGAACTTGATGTACTGAACGTTCCTGCCGTGCGTCTCGATGCAGTGGACGAAGTGCTGAACCACGCGCTCGTTGATCTCGCTGCAGAGCTGGAAGTTGTTCATGAAAATGTGCTGCATCGTCACTGCTTCCAGGATCTGAGGGAGGGCATGAAAAGAAGGGGAAAATTCAGAAAAGAAACAACCCAGCACAGCCCCAGTGAGGCCAGGGTGAAGCTGATGCTCCTGCAGGAGCTCAGCTTTCAACACCACAGCTCCCATCCCAGCCTGCTTTTCACTCCACTTCAGCCTCTTGAACTTTCTACACTGAAACAGCCCTAAACAAACATCTTGCCAACTTTTGGGGGCTGAGGAATGAAAACAAAATGTGACCTCTTCAACCGATCTTGCAACAGAGCAGCCCCAGAGGCATCACCGAGGACAATCCAGCCCCTTCTTTCACCAGAACAAAAAATAAATCACGGCCTGAGGTTATTCTTACCCCTGGGTTAAGGAACAGGTTTATGTGCTTGTGCAGCAAGGCCTGGTTCTGTTGGTTCCCAGCGCAGAAATTCTGCAGAAATTCGTGTGCAAGCTTCATTATCTCCTGCATCCGGGTGTCTTCAGCCTGGGTTGGCACAGCAGAGAACAGGGGGTTAAAGGGATCCCCAAAATTCACTCTGAGCTGAGCACAGGACGAGCCACAGCTCCAGCAAGGGAACTGTCACATCCCTCACACCTCAAAGGAAAACAAACCTCACCCAAAGCTYGCTGGGGATGAGCTGAGCCAGCCCTGAGCTCCCACAGAGTCAGAAATCAATCCCAGAACARCACTGACAGTGCTTTATTCTCTGCACTGCCATTCCACAGCCAGACCTGCCAGCACCGTGCTTCAGTCACCTCCACATTGTGCACATGGCAGCTCTGTGGCCAAAGCACACATCAGCACCTCGGGCTGCCCAGTTTGGCTGTGCTGGAGGGGAAGCTGGTGGCAATGGAAAGCTGTGACTGCMCCAGCCCAGCCCAGTTCACATTTACTGGAACCTCCACACTCCCTGATCCCTTCCAAGCACTGCTGAGGAACCAGAGCACTTCCCCTGACGTCAGTGTGGATTCACAACCCACTGATGGCAGAGGCTGCACTTTGGAAAATTACTGTCTGGTTTTGTTTTTACRGAATTCCATCTATTTCCAAGGGTGAAACCCCTTCCACACTGCCTGTCCAACACATTCATACTCAGGGGATGGAAAGGTGATGAGAAGGTGTTGAAGGGTGTTTTTGCTGCCGATTTTTTAGCAAAACATTGACGCAAGAAAGCATGAGACAACATTAATCAAAGCTACTGTGTGGCACTACTGGTTCTCAGAAACCTGTAGAGCCTGGAGCAGGGGACAGCAGTGACCAGGAAAGTTGCCTCAGGTCTGCAGTGACAAATATCTGTCCCCTGTCACTGATGGGAGCCAAGGGGTTGCCCTGGGGCTGTGCTGTGTCAGCACCTCCTGGGGCTCAGGGGGCTGCACAGATGATAAGGGTTGGCACTGGTAAAGCTGATAAAGAGCAGAAAAACCTCCCTGGAGAGCCAGTTGGGATTTATTCTCTGGGATTTAGACCTCTGAAGAGGAATTCAGGACTCTACAGCTGGGGGCAGGGTCTGCATCTGAGGGCTGCCATAAATCCTCCTGTCCCTCAGTGTCCCAGGACAGTCCCACAGCTGCCCCACAATGAGTGGCTTGATTCCTTGATTCCACCCACACAGCTTCACCTCAGGGCAGCAACTGGCACCCAGGAAAAGCCCAGAGCTGAGCCTTCATGCTGAATTAGGATTAGCACAATGGTGCACAGCTGTATGTTCAGATTTCAAACAAACAGAGCTTGTCTGAGCATGGATATTTTACAGCCTCTGTGCATGCAGTGGACAGGGAGGAGGTTCACCAGGGTTCAGAGGAGGTGTGAAAAGCTTTCCAGCACCACCCAAAGCCCCACCTTCTCGTAGGGGATCTGCAGCAGCTCCAGCACCACGGCGTGAGCCCCCATGTTCCGCAGGAGTCGCTGCTGCTGCTTCCTGCTCTTCCTCACCGAGGCCCCTTCCTGCACGCAGAGCTTGCTGAGCCGCAGCAGGATCTGCACGAGAGAGCAGCCTCAGAGCCCCGAGTCTGGCTGTCCCTGCAGAGAACGCCAGGTCCAGCCAGCAGCACCAGGGAACAGCTCATCTGACGGGGCAGAGCAGCTCCAGGCAGCCCCTCTGGACCACTCAGCTCCATCCGTGGCATCTGACTAGGGCTGCTGGACTTGCAWCATCCTTGTGGGTCCCTTCCAGCTCAGGACACCCTAAAAATCTGACATTCTACGCTCCTGCAGAGCTCAGCCATGGCAAGTGAACCCAACATCTCCACAGACACACCTCCAGCTCACACCACAGCAGCACCACAGCGTGCTCTCCATCAGCTGTTCTCTGCATTAAATATCGACAGCACAGTGGCTCTGAGTGCAAGCTACTCWGGACAGGGCAAATTAAGTGGTTCTCCCCTTGCTGACTGCCTTTGTAGTCCTTAACAATAAAAAATATTGTGTTACCATTGAAACAGCAGCACACGTCGAGTTTCTCACTAATCCCTTCTTAAGGAAAGAATACACACGTTGTGCTTTTCTATCCTGGCTTCCCATTCAAGTTGGGATTTGTTATTACTCAGCAAATAGTTTCCACAATGGCAGAGTGACTCAGACTTTCCTGGGTGCCTCCCTCTGACTGCAGCTCTGTTACTCATTTACACTTCCAGTGAACTATCAAGAAGCAAAGTTTTACCTCTTTTACTACCCGGTAGTTGTAGCTGCTAGTACTTTCAGGCTTTTGAGACTTGCTGTGACCTTCCTGAGGATAAAATCAGACAATTTATTAGTAGCTTATACTACTGTCTACATGAAGGCTAAAATTACCGTTGTAGGATAGCGCCCGCTCTCCTCCTGGGAAGGACTGTCATCCTCCAGCTCTGACAGCCTCAGAAAAATACACACAATTATCCTGTCAAGTCACATTGACCTCTAGAACACAGAATAGGGKGAGGGTGGGATGATTTCAGAGACAGCAACCTCCTGTCCTTTGCTTTGTCACATTCTGTCTCTAATCAAGTCTCCCCTCAAAAAAAAAAACAAAACCTTCCTTTTTTCTTGCTCTCTGTTATTGAACTGTCACTGCACAAGTACCAAGAGATCCCTCACAGCACCGTGTACAGGAAAAGCAACAAGTACATTACTTGTATTTACTTCCAGCTGTAAATGTTCCTAAACCAGGGACTGCTTCTTGGATTCCCTCATCCAGTCTTTCCTATTTGACTGTGATTTATATGGCAGCAGAAGATGCTCAAAGAGTTCTAAGGCAGATGTGCACCTTGGGAGAATCCTGTGTTATCAGGGACAGACAAGGCACAGCTCTCTGCTGTATTTAACCCAGTGCCAGGACTCAGAATGCACCACTGAGCAGTTCACAGCTCTGCCCTTACCCTCCTCGAGGTACTGTGGAYTGCACAAATCCCACAGCATCAGTCAGTGCCCAAAGGAGCCAGAGCAAACCCAAACCATCCCTGTTAGACCCTGCAGGTGACACCTCAGAGGCTGCTACTGGGCATCACCGGGCTCCAGCTCTCCTCTAACTCCTGCCTTAACCTGAAAGCGTAGAGAGAACCTCACCTAGGCAGTGTGCTGGGAAGATGGGCCTTGTCACAGCTCTGAMAGCAGCCACCCCCTCCAAATACCACCCAAATTCACACCAACACAGCCCAATTACCTCTTTCTTCTTGTGCTCGTTTTCACCTGGCACACTGTCCATGGGCTCATCAGGACCYTGGCCTTTGTACACCCAGAGCTCAGATTTCTCCACTATTGACCTCAGCTGGTCCAAATCTTGTTTGATCTGCTTGTAGTTGTCAACATCTTGGCTGGTAACGAGCAGTTGAACCTTTCAGGRGGACAAGGCAGCAGTTGCACAAACAGGCTGAGCTGCCATCAACACATCCAGGAGAGCAATAACTCTGTCCCAAACTCAGACATACCTGCTTGAATGCCTGAAGGACTTCTTGTCTCTGGCTGAAATGCCTGAAGAGCAGCTGCAGTGCCCCAGACACCAGGGGAGGGTAATCGTGCATGGTTAAATGCAGCAGGACTCGCAGGAACGTCCTGCCCCCGTGATCATCCAGATCCAGAGGGGTGTTCTCCTCACTGCAAACACAGCAGCAGATCACCAGCATGTCACACTGAGTGCCCCAGCCTGCTCTAGGTCCACTCAGCAGTGGCAGAAAATTATTTCTTTTAAATAAAGGGGAAACTGTACTGAAATTTTGYTGCAGCKTTGAGCTCAGATGCACTAATCCTGMACCTTGGTTTCACCCYCCAGTKCAGCCTCCCCTGAGGGCCATCCTGGATGAAGACCCCATGCACCTCATCTGTGGTTTTTAATCCAAATGGACACTACTTTGGGCTGCACAAAGCCATTTTAGGAAAACAAAGCCTGGGTAACTGTGGCAGCTGTTTCCAAGCTTTTCCCAGTCCCCACCTCACTCTGAACTGGAGTCCCCACTCCTTGGGAGCCCTCCAGCCCTCAGGCAGCACCTGTGAAGAGATACTTTCCTTCCACCAAAGATCCCCTCCGCTTGCTCCTCAATATGTTCAAAGTCTAGGGCTCCTGAGAAAATACACAAAACAAATTCATGGCATCAGAGGGGCAYAAAGATGCTTCTCCAGCCTAAACACATTTCAAATGGCAACTGGGGACCTGAAATCATCATCCCATCAGCCCCTTGAAGATTCCAGAGTCTTCCCTAACCCCCACAATTTCATTCCTTGCAAAATAACCCACCTGGCACRTTAGCTGGCATTTCTTGGCTACTGCTTCCCGTGGGGGATTCRGACATTTGGGCATTGCTTTCATCAAATTCATGTTTGAAGATACAAAGCAGGCAGGAGATCCTGTAGTCCAACCTCACATTCAAGATAAACTGATGATACAGAAGGAGGGAAAATGTTGAAATAATTTATGTATTTCCAGCACATCTACAGTTCACACACAATGCAGAGCTACCAACACAAAACATCAACTGAGCAGAGATGGGGRCTGAACTTGGAAAAGTTAATCAGGGTGGGGAGGCCCTGGCACAGCTGTGGCTGCCCTTGGATCCCTGGCAGTGCCCAAAGCCAGGTCAGATGGAGTTTGAGCACCCTGGCAAAGTGTCCCTGCCATGGCAGGGGTGCCACTGGGTGAGCTTTAAGGTCCCTTCCAACCCAAACCATTCTGGGACTCCCTGTTTCTAAGACATGCAAATGTTGCCTTAAAGATCCCCAGAACTCAGAAATATTTTCCAGGGATTTCAACAAGCGTGATGCACACACATCATCAATATTTCTGAGTAAAACATTTTGGCAGAGCTCTGGTGCCTCATTACTGTGTGATGCTGGCATCCTCACCCCATCCCCAGGAAAGGAAAGCAGCACTTSCAGCTCCATCCTGAACATGGGKACAYRGRAGCAGGACAGGAGCTGCCAGGAGCCACACAGGTCACCAGCTCAGCTGTGCCAGAGAATCCTCCAGCAGAGCAGAGAGCTCCTTCCCCGTGCTCTTCCTCTTGAGAAGGGAAGGGAGGTACCATGCCAAGAACACTCACAGCTCGCGGGGAAATCAGCTTGAATAGACCCCAGAAACAGGGAACACTGGCACACTGAAATACCCCCTGCACATGCCAGGCCACCAGAGCAGCCCTAAAACTGCACTAAAATTAGCCATGGTGCAAGGCAGGAGCGGAGCCTCCCCTGTGCTGCATCTGCTGCGAGGGAAGGGCAGAGCCTCAGCCCCCGCTCTGCCTCTCACGGGGCACGGGAGGGGAGGAACAGCATGGAATGGCACAGCACGGCATGGCACAGCTMTCCTGCTGCTCTCCTGCCTCGCCCACCAGGCTCCCACAGCACCCTGACCCCCAGCACCTCGCTGATGAGCACAAAAACCACTCCTACACTCCGAGGGGGAAGATGCACTGCAGCGCAGCAATTCTGCGTCAGCAACGAGGAAAAAACGTGTGTGAGCATCCCAAAGGCTTTGGGGTGAGCAAGTGAGAAAAGCAGGGAGATGGAAGAGAGAGAGGCTGGCTGTGATTGCTTCAAACACACATCAGGCTCTGCAGAGAGGAGTCTGGAGATGTCCCCGTTCCTTGGGGCACTTCAGATGGCTCTGGCAGCTCAGAGAAATTGGGAAGAATTTGCTTCTCCACCCAACAGGGTGGAGAACAACAGCTCTGCTTCAGGTCAGACACTTAAAACCACTGCTAAATATGCAAATGCCCACTGCAAACTCATTTCTAATAAATTCCTTCAGTAATGGCACAACATTGTCATGATCAAGCTGAGAGCCAAGGTCACCCTTATTTCAGGTTGGAGTCAGAACCATTAAAAGGCAGCAGGACATGGTTAATGCTGGGGTTAAGAGCCCCATTCTGCAGTGCTGGTACCTGGAGGATCTCRATGATCTTCAGCTTGGTGTCCATCACCAGGATGTCCTCCTTCTCGGGCTCGCTCTGCTTGACATTCCCCTCGGGGGCAGCTGCCAGGGGAGTCATGGGSAGGAACCCCCCACCCCTGAGCACCACCTGGGTCATCAGCTCCCCCACGCCGTGGATTGACCTCATCACATTGCTCCCTTCAGAGAGGAAACAGGCAGGGTTAGCGTGGGGCAACGGGGCTGTGCTAACAGGGCACGCACCGGCCAAATCCTACAAAGAGAAATGGTCTCAACATCACACATYCACATCCCGGGCTCAGGGGAGCCAGCAGAAACCCTGCAGGACCTGGAAAAACCCTCTGCCCTCTCCTCCTGCTACCACAGGGAACACTCAGAGTTACAACCAAGCCATGGGCAGAAAGGAGGAGGTTTCCAAGCACAGCATCACTGGCCAGGGATGGAGGGAATTGTCCCTCTCTGCTCTGCAGTGAGCTGGACTCACCTCCCATCCTGGAGGCAGCTTTGGTGCCCAAAATGTAATAAAGATCTAAAGGAATCAGAGAGCAYCCAAAGGAGGCTACAAAGACAGGGAAGGGACTGGAGGAGAAGTGACACGAGGAGCAGCTGAGATCACTTCAGTCTGAGGAAGAGGAGGCTGAGCTCAGACCCACCCAGGGGCTGCAGCTCCAATCTCTGCTCCCTGGGACAGGGACAGCACCCAGGGAAGGGCTGCAGCTGGGCCAGGGAGGCTCAGGATGGAGCTCAGGGAAAGGTTTTTGTGTCCCCAGAGGGTGCTGGCACTGCCCAGGCTCCCCAGGGAATGGTCCCAGAGCTCCAGGAGCGTTGGGACAGCGCTGCCAGGGATGCTCAGGGGGGAATTTGGGGTGTCTGGGCAGGGACAGGAGCTGGATCAATAATCCTGTGGGTCTCTCCAGCTCAGATGTTCTGTGAGTTCATCATTCCACCCCACAAGGACATTTTGAGGTGAACTAGAACCACCCCAGAACTTCCTGTCCTAYGTTTTCCAGCCTTACCTTTACTTTCCTCGCCTTTTGCCATCTTGGTAATAGGGAAGATGGTAGTGATGTGCACACAGTCTAATATAGCAAGGAGGATTTTGGTTAGTCTGAGGAGGTCACAGAAGTTGTAGAAACCAAAATATATCAGATTTCTGGCTAAGTTAACAACCTACCAAAATAATAATAAAAAGCCTGATTAATACTAAACATTTTGCTATCACAGTCRTCTTAACACAGAGACAAGATCAAGAACCTGGCTGAGAATCACATTTTACCACAATATCTCAGAATTGTGCAAGACTGTCTAGTTCTACATCACATCAGAAAGTTTTCAAATACTGCAATGCTGGCACTTAATGTCTGATGTCTGCAACAATGCTACAGCTACAAAATCAGACTGTATTTATCTCACTGTAAAACAGGTAAAGCAGATTAAAACTAGAGGGATWTTTTATCATTGGTACAGGTAATTTTTATCATTGTCCTACAAAAAATGTATCACAAATAATAAAGCTGAACTCTGTAACTTCCAAGTTATAAAGCTTCCCCACRAGTCCACCCCATAAAGATCCACATAAAAATATCACATGCAGGGCAATTATTTACTGTAGCCCCATGAMCTGAAGTGCATTACCTCAACTATATCTTTTAACAGAATTTCACATCTTTTCTCAAATTAATGGTTATTTATTGCATGGATTTGCTACATTTTATTTGCACAGACTATTTTAAGAGGTCAGTAAGTCACAGGACACTTTTTCTCTCGGTGAGCATCGCTCCAAGCTCTGGAGATTCTCAGTGTGTGCAGGCAGTGTTTTGTTTTTCAGATATTTATTCCAGCAGAGCCTGGCTTTGCAATAACACTGAGAGCACAGACAGGAACCAAGGCTGCTGCAAACCTCAGACAAATTCACKTTCATTAATTGTATTTCAAGAGCCATCACTGCAAACTCACAAATTTCAGTGGGGTTTACTTGCACGAGGAGAAATGAGCCTGCTGAGGCTCAGCACTCACTAATTACACTCACTAATTATTGCCAAACTACCTGGTGCTGAAAAAGGAACCAACATTACACAAAAAAAAAAGGAAAGGATAAAATCAGAACTGGATAACTACCTCAAAAGTGAGCTTATTTTTCTCTTTATCAGAGAAAGGGAACCTCTGACACACCACATCTCTTAAATATTCCTCTACAAATTCCATTGTTTGTGCAAATCTCTCCTTAATTTCATCTTTGGAAGTTCCACTGCTATCATAGCTGAAGAGGGGAAAAAAAAAAGAACAAAACAAAAAAAAGAAAACAAAACAAAACTTAGCATGCAAATACACAGGGCTCCTTTTCCCCCCAGCACAATTTTCCATTGGTTTGTCAAAATCTAAGAAAAGCTAAAGGCTGGTAAATAATTTATCCAAATGAGGGAGTCGAGACACTGACACCAGAATTTCCTGGCTTTTTTTCTTTCATCCCATACGCTCATTAGGTACTATTTTAACATGTCCGAGGAAAACAATAAAAAAAGAGTTTTGTTCCAAAAAAATAGAAAAAGCAAAGCTCAATATCTGAGTGGAAACAATGACAAGGGATGTGCARCACTGAGGAGAACGGGTGGCCAAGGGAGGCTGACTGGGGATGGTATTTTTCCTCCAAATAAAACCAATTTATATGCAAAGCAGGTATTAATTTTTAATATCAACTCCAGGGTTTTATTCTCAGTWTGTGCAGAATGACTTGGAGAAGGACAATCCCACCACATTCCATRAAATAGTTTTGCTTCCTGTTTGATCACTGGTGAGCCTCTGCCAGAGCTGAAACCATTTGATTTCATATTTTGGCCTTTAAATTTGATTTATTATCTATTGCATCTCTCTCAGCAGAGAAAACCAGGCTGGCAAAGAGAGAAATACAGGAAACCACTGAACACCAGCATTAGCATTGACAAGACTTAAATTCCTAGCACAACATCAATTTTAGGTGTTCTTTTCTCCAACTGAAAAACAACGAGCTCTGGACAGTTGAGTACTATACATTTGAAATTATTAATTATAGAGAGTTGATACAACTGTCAGGATACTCGTGCCTGGTCTAGCTGTGGTTTTGTGTAGGTTTTTCAGCACTGTGACAGAGGATTTTCCACTGGGAGTTAAGGAACACAYGCCCTTGTTTGAGAATATTCCCTGTTGTTTCTGCTGCTGGTGGGGAGCTCCCAACAGGACAATCTGCCCTGAGGTGTGACAGGAAATAGGCTCAAGTTGGGGAAGTTTGGAGAGATTTTGAGAGGTTTTAGGGAAGATGTTCTCAGTGAAACAGTGGTCAAGCCCTGGAACAGGGGCCCAGGGCAGTGCTGGAAGCTCCATCCCTGAAGAGTTCCAAAGAGGTGTGGATGTGGCACTGGGGACATGGCACAGTGGGGATGTGCTGGTGGCACTGGGGACATGGCTCAGTGGGGATGTGCTGGTGGCACTGGGGACATGGCACA
>NW_026623880.1:27202-30547 GCF_030028575.1 Malurus melanocephalus | reverse complement strand
AGAAAGGAGGGAGAAGAAAAGGGAGGAAAAAGGGAGAAAAAGGGGAAAAAAAGGAAAACAAGGGATAAAAAAAAGAAAAGAAAACAAGAAAAAAAAAGTTAAAAGAGTATATTTTAATTCAGGTAATCTTAAAGCTTCTATTTTAATTTCCAGTACACCATAAAGTGTMTATGAAGTACACCATGAAGTATATTTAAAGTATATATAAAGATGTATAAATTACACTACAAAGTATGTATGCTGATATACCCATACATCTTAATAGAAGATTGATATTGAATTGTCCAGTAATACCACTCATCCTTACTGTGGAGAGAATAAAGCACCCATCAAACACTGGCTAACAGTAACACAGTGGGAMAATAGAATAAATTAAATATCACAGAATAGATAATATACAATTACTCTTTAAGTATCACAGGATCACTGAATCCCAGAATGGGTTGGGTTGAAAGGGACCTTAAAGATGTCCCTGTTCCACCCCTTCCACACCCCCCAATCCTGCAATCCCCTAATTTAGCACCCCTTGAACTCAGGGGTGACCGTGCAGGGCTCTCCCAACACCCAGCAGAGGAAACCAAGCACAAACACAGGCACAAAGTGCTGGGCAAGTTCAACACTTGAACTATTCTTTTTAAAGAATTTTTTCAAAACCTGAACTATTCTTTTTAAACCGGCTCATGTCACTACCTGGACTTGTCACCACGAATAACTTTGACCTTTCAGCTCTCACTTTTGAGAGACTCCACCCCCTCTCTGAAGGCTGTTCTGTGCACAATCAGGATTTTCCTGCCTCTCTCCAGCCCTGCTGAGCTGCTCACCTGTAGTAGCTGAGCACGTCCCGATCCTCCTTCTGCCCCTCCTTGGCGTCCTGTGCCAGCTCACGGATGCTCTTGCTGCGGATCTCCTTGTTGCTGTCCCTCCAGAACAGCCACACTTCCTCCTCATCTTCTCCCACGTCCAGGGCGTTCTCTCCACTTGACACCTCTTCAAATTCGAACCGGGAGAGGACCAGCCTGCCAGGAGGAGGRGGGGTTACATCCCAGGAACCACAAACATCCTTCACAATTCCTTTTAGACCCTTGCTAAAATATATCTTACCCTTTCAGTGGGAGAATTTCACTACAGCAAATAATTTGGTTTATTATAAAAAGCATTAAATTCTAAGCTTTCCATTCAAGCTTAAAAAGATGAACATTTCAGCTTCTTTCAATTGGAAAACATAAAGAAACAAGGATGTTAAAGACGTAATAATGGACTTTCAAAATCTTATTCACAGAAGAAGTGAGTCAAAGATCATTCAGCAGATCAGGAAAAGATGTGGGCAAATAAAATATCTAAAAAAAATTAACAATTCTGTATGCCATAAATGCCAAATAGATCAGAACCTCTTTCTGCTTATGTGATAAAGTAACTAGAAATTAATCAGCTGCTGATATAAAAAGGTTTCCAGCAAAGAAATGATCACACGTCTGAAAAAAACCCCAAATTAAATGCATTAAATACGTGGATAAGGACAAATAAATGATGTACCAATTTTAAGTGCTGGTGGAAATAAGTACAGCTTTCATGATCTCATGATGAGAATTAAATGGGCAAGAACACTTAAATAGTCACAGTTTTAAATACTACCTGCCTCCCTTTTGCAGYATTTTGATAATAGTTATCTATTCTTTAGTATATGTATTGAATAAAGCCATTTTCATCAAAAACAGTCAGGATTTGGTGCCTGCTCTGAGCCCTCAGCAATGGCAGAGGAGAGCTGGAGACCCAAACCCCCCTCAGTTAGAGGGAGAAAAGGTGAGCAGAGCTGGGCCAGGTGAGCTCCCTGGAGCTGGGGGAGGATCAGGAGCTGCACACCCTCCTGTGAGCTCAGAACAAACAGAGGGATCTGAAGGATTTGTGCCTGCAGGGCTGAGGATGCACCTGGCACACACCTGCCATCCCCAGCCCTGTGTTTGAAAAGGATCCCACACAATCCCTGCTCAGCTCTGAGCCACCTTTCCTTGTGCTTCACACCAGCAGAGCCATCCTGAAAGGCACGGACTCACTTGGTTTCAATGAGAATGTCTGCATTGGCTGGGTTGAGCACGGCTTTGCAAATCAGCTCCTGCGTCACGGGAATAGACTTGTTCATGGAAACGCACAGATCCGAGAGGTAATCCAAAAACCTGGTGGGAAACRGGAGCCAAGAGGGTATCAATCACTGCTCAGATCCACGCTGAARCCATCCACATTTCAGCAAGAAGACATTCAGAGCTCTGCTGGAATGGTGAGGAGTGAGACTCGCTGCCCGAGGGGACGGCAGAATGCAGCCAGCTGGCTGTGCTCCTCCTGAACAGACTGCCAGGTACAGCCTGCTCCCACAAGGAGAAGGGCAATAGCACATCCTGAAAGGCAGCTCTCACCTGGGCTCCCTATTTTTCCTCACGAGACTCACGAAGGTGTCAATCTCAGCAGCTGTGATGTGCTTCTCCAGGAGCTTGCGGTTGTTGTGGAGCAGGGCTGTGATGGTGTCCTCGGCCAAAACGTCGTAGCCAATCTGCTTCTGCATGAAGCCAAACTGCTTGGCGATGTATTCCTTCAAAACACACAGGCAAGGAGAAAGGGGGGKTAATTAATGCTCAGAATTTAAAATAATTACAGAAAACAGGGGGGTGTTTGTCAATAGCAATGTCCCAAGGAGTGAAATGGGTTAGATCCAAATGGTTTGTGTGAAAGAAAGCAAACAATGACAACAACCTTAACACCTCCAGCTCTCCCATCTCTCCTGGGCTAGACACTAGGAATTTACACTTATCTGACAGGACCTTGTTTTTAATACATAGCAACAAAAACTGAACAGCCTTAATTTACAGGGCAGCTTTCAATGGAGTCTGTAGYAAGCAAGAGTGAACMAAGTCTTGACATTCACCTSGATGGGACAGTTGGAAATMCCACTTAGAACCAGTTCTTAAATCYCACTTAGAACCAGTGCTCATTAMATTATAGCTTCTGACAGAGATGAAAAATGCCAGAATGAAACKGAGCCATCCCAAAAGCTCTTGGTGACTGTAAATGCAGGGTTTCCTTAACAGGATAAATCTTTTTATTTTGAGCACAGGAACCATGCTGGTGCCACAGAGATGTATTTCCAACCTGATTTTTCCTGTAGTCCTGCTGGGAGTGCCTGAGCACCCTGTAGCAGAGCCTGCAGATGTGCCTGAAGGGTGCATGGCGTTGGTCCCCCAGCTCCTCCAGCCGCAGCATCGGCCCGTCCCCGCTGTCTGTGAADGGGGCTTGCAGCAGCTTGAAAATCTACAGATTTGTTAAAAAACAGAGACAAGACCCCATGAGGCACTGGCT
>NW_026623880.1:23354-26703 GCF_030028575.1 Malurus melanocephalus | reverse complement strand
TTAGAGGAAAACCCAGCCTACCTGCTTTAGAATGTTCTGTTCTCTCATCAGCTTCTGCCGYTCTCTGTTAGGTTTAGAAAACACCACTTCCAGGACATCCTGCCCAGAATTAGTTCCACCAGTAACAAAGTAGACCAAATCCTCCAACAGTTTGGTGACAGATCTACAGAAAAGCCAAAAATTGTTAACATGAGAATATAAATTCTCTGTGCTAAAGGAACAGTGTCAGGGTAAGTTTACACTGATTTCTAAATGCTAAGTGAAAAACTAACAGCAATTACAGCCTGGATAAAGCTCAGAAGTTTGCACAGAATTTAAAATGAGGAACCAATGCCCCCCATTGCTGTGGGAGCAGCAAAACCAGAGCAGCAGCAAGACAAGAAAATCACTTTAGGGTAACTCTGCACTTGCCAAGYTCTATTTGGCACTTCTTTCAATTGCCACAAACAATAAATCAGGTGCTAATCTCTCCCAAGGCCAAAKAAAAGGCAGTGGCTATGGAAGCACAGAGTCCTGGTGGGACACAGCCACCCCTGTGCTCTTTTTGTGTGGCCACGTTTGCACGGCCACGGTCAGAGGATTTGCAGCGAGTCACATGCTCAGTGCTCACGGGATGGATTAGGAATTCCCACATCCATCTGCAGGGCTATGCTGGGGATTAGTCCCCCGGGCTCACAACATTTCTCATGCTCTCACTTCCCAGAGGACAGGGAGGGCTGGGCAGAGCAGGCCTGAGAACCTCCACTATGGACACAAAAATAAAACCATTGATTCTCAAAAACCTCCTTCAAGGAGAATACCAAATCCCTCTTCTGAGCTTACTCTGATAACATTTTCAAAGAAAAAGTTACAGAGCAAAGGAAACAACATTATCTGGAGCCAGTTCTRGTTTCCTTACCTTCTTTCATTCTGGGTTATTGTTCCCTTTTCCAACTTGCCAGCAATGGAACCCAAAACTTTACTGGCATCGTTGGCAAAGTCCAGGTCCCGCACCTCTGCAGGTGASACTGGCACTATGGCAAAAGCTTCTTTGTCCTCCTTCACTGGAGAGGTGCCAATCTGAAACCCAGACAAGCCCAATCAGCAAACCCAGGGCAGGAATGAAGTGACAATGGCACAGAAAAGCCCCTCTCTGCTCAAACAGCATGGATTGCTGCAGAGGCCAAACCCTGAAAACACATCACCACCCTGAGCAAGGTCAGAGCTGCTCCCAAATTCCATGGAGCAGCAGGTGAGACACCAGAATGTGCTGTCCCAGTGGCAAAAACATCCYCCTCCTGATGACTACTGTGGAGCAGAAGCTGAAAACAGCCTAACTAGAAAACCACCATGAAACTGAGCCCTTCAGAGCAAATATTCTGCACAGGTACCATTCATTCATTATTGTCACATGCCTGGAGTGTGACAGGCTCAGGGAGTGCAACCACCACTCCTGAGGAAGGACAGGAGTCAAAGGCTGTGCTTACCCCGAGGAGCAGAACTCACTTTGAGCATCACRGGTTTCTCCTCTTCTTTATCAATGGGGATGTTGGTGCTGTGAACCCAAGTGTTGGTGCACAGGTGCCTGAGCCTCACGTAGGAGTTCCTGAAAGAGAGTCAGGAGTGGCCCAGCATGAGAATTCTCTGGGATTCTCATGGGAATTCTCTGCACTGCTGGGATTGGGAGATGCTGGCAGGAACAAGGGGAAAAGAAGTGTCAGCCCCGTCCACAGTGCATGCTACAACTGCAATAATGCTCTTCTTGCCTCTGCTCATCCCACAAATTCACCTGAGGAAGGCTTCTGTGAGGAAAGGTTTTGCTTTAAAGCAGAACCAGAGGCACACTGAATTGTTTTAGCTCAGCTGCACAGAAACCAATTGAACCTCTTCCCATCTTTTCTCACTGCTATGACCTGCCTGCTTCCTCCCTTCCCTCTGGGTCCCAGAACACCCCAATATCTCTGTTTTGGGGTACCTGATGATTTAAGGAGCTGCTGAATAGACTGAACAAGCCTGCTGGGCTTTCTCAGTGGAACAGCAGCAAAGGGCCTGTGTGTGTGTTTATGTGTGTGTGTCTTGGAAGGGTGCAGCAGCTTTTCAATAGCATGAACAGTAAAAACCATGTAAACAACTAAAAATCCTGTGCTAAACAGTTGATTTTACATCCCAACTAACCCAATAYAGACAGCCCACAGGAGTGCCTTAACAGCAAACCCAAGGCTTTTAGTCCCAGGTCATTCCTGGCAAGGAAATCACTTAGGAAGCCATTTAATCTCAATTTTCCCATCTGTAAAATGGTGTTCTTGTATTTACACCTCAACTTTAAAGTACCACAGTGAAGCTTCAGGCATTTCCTAATGATTTCCACATTAATTTGAGGAGGGACCCGATTCCAAAGGATAAAAGAGGAACAGTTTGGGGCAGCATAAAAACCCCCCAGAGCCCCCCGAGCTGTGTGAGCCTACCTGGGCACGAGGCTGTCTCCCCCTCGCAGGGTGGTGGGGTCCAGCTCGAAGATGGAGGAGATGTCGTTGCCCTCGGGCACGGACACCAGCGAGTATGCCATCTTCTCTGGAGAGCCCCGGCCGCGCCGTGCTGCCTCCTGCTCGGGGTCCAGCTGCCAGGGAACCCCCAGCCCCGTCAGGAACAGCCCAGCACAGCCCCTCTGAGCTCCAGACACACACACCAGGAGCTGGGGGATGCAGGACACAGCCGCTCTGGGCACTCACTCCTTACTCCCTGGAGTAACTGCTGAGCAYCACCCTGGAGGAACTGCCCCTCTGCACATACAGACAGTGCCAGAGGACACAAACCCCCCCAGGCATTCACCCCACACAYCCCAGGAGTGTCTGTAACACACATCAGCTGAGATCCCCAACCCTGACACAGCTCCCACACATTGGATTATCCCCTGAACAGAGCTGAAAATACAAAAACCACCACACCACACTGACAAGGTTACTGGGAAATAACCAGCTCCAGCAGCAAAAACAGGACCCACATTCATCAAACCCAGCAAGAAAAACAAAAAAAATCAAGGAGTTGGATGTCTTGCTGTTCACAAYACAGCCYRTGCTGCTCTCAAACACAATAACACRTTCCACAGGCCACGGAACCAGAAGGATTCTGATTCCCAAATCCCCAGCCWCCTTCAGCAAAGATACATCAACTGGATAAAACCCTGGGGTTTCACACGAAAGGACGAAAAGGTAGGGAAAAAAAAACAAAGATGAACTGAGAAAAAGAAACAACAGCTTTCTCCAAATCCTTCCTCAGGGAACTCCCAGCTCTCCCTAAAGAACAGGGCACACAGGAGCCAGCTGTCCATGTTCAACCACCTAAACCCTGGAGAAAATTCCCAAAGTGACCA
>NW_026623880.1:0-23049 GCF_030028575.1 Malurus melanocephalus | reverse complement strand
ATGTCCCAGCTCCCCTGTGACCAATGTCCCAGCTCCCCTGTGACCAAGGACCAATGTCCCAGCTCCCCTGTGACCAGGGACCAATGTCCCAGCTCTCCTGTGACCAAGGACCAATGTCCCAGCTCCCCTGTGACCAAGGACCAATGTCCCAGCTTCTCTGTGACCAATGTCCCAGCTCCTCTGTGACCAAGGACCAATGTCCCAGCTCCTCTGTGACCAAGAACCAATGTCCCAGCTCTCCTGTGACCAAGCACCAATGTCCCAGCTCCCCTGTGACCAATGTCCCAGCTCCCCTGTGACCAGGGACCAATGTCCCAGCTCCTCTGTGACCAGGGACCAATGTCCCAGCTCCCCTGTGACCAGGGACCAATGTCCCAGCTCTCCTGTGACCAAGGACCAATGTCCCAGCTCTCCTGTGACCAAGGACCAATGTCCCAGCTCTCCTGGGATGGTGACACCCAAAGGAGTCGGTGCTCAGGCACCTGGCTGGCACAGTCCTGCTGCAAGCAATGCCATCCCAAAGCAGATGGCAAAGGTACCCACTGCTGCTGCTGCCTCAGGATACTCTCAAGTGAACATATTTGCAGTCAATGAACTTGGCTGCAAAGCAGTGACATTTAAAGGCTGATTCTGTACATGGGAACAGGCAGTTATCTGTATGGAACAGAAATACACTTTGGGAGCGTGCCTTCAAGGGAAGGAGCAACTCCACACTCAGAGTCCATCTGGAGAGAAATTCTGGGAGAAATTCGCTCACTTGGAATGAATTCTCCGAATTTCAGCTGTCTCCTTCATCCCCCCAGCAAGGGGAGGGAGMTCAGTGAGGAATACAGCTGCTCTGCATTCACAGCTTGTCCTTCAGCACACAACCGGCCACTGCTTGAAACTGTGGCAAAGCTGAACACGGCAGAGCATCAAAAAGAAGGAAATGGGGCAATTTAGGGAGCGCTGAAACTCCAACCTCAAAGCTGCCAAGAGCAGCCCCCTTTGCTGCTGGAAGGGGAGCTGGCACCCCACCCATGCCCGTGTAAATCCATTCCTTTACAGCCTCTGAGGGACTGGGACAAAACAACAATAAAATAATTAAARTAAAAATAAACAAAACCACAGAGCTGTGCACAGAAACCCCGCAGACAGCTCGCACTTGGATCGAGCTGGAGTTTGGATAAAGTTGGAGAAAGCAGCCTACACCCTCCTGTCAGCAGCCAATGTTAAACGATGTGGCAATTTCCTGTCAGAGCTGCATTCTGGGCTCCTGCTCCTGCTCTTGCTGGTGTATTTTTGCCATCTAGTGGTAAAGASACAGAGCAGGGAAAAATCCTAGAGCTGAGATGGTGCATTGATGCTCTCCATGGACATCTCAGCAGGGCACACCACTGGGGCAGGGATGTCTGCACCTGAAGGACCTCAACCATTATTAATTTCCAAAAAATAACCCAATAAAATATCTTATTATTGGGTTCCCCCTCAGCTCCCCAAACAGCTATGGGTGGGTTTGTTCTGTTCTGGAGCATTTCACTGCAGCCAAGCTGCCATCACCACCAGGAAATCAKCAGGAAAGCAGCTCCATCAATACCTGAGGGCTGGGGAAACATTGTAATGGCCAGGCTATAAAGACAAATCCTTTCAGGAGGAAAAAAAAGCACCCTGCAGGATTGCTAAGCATGRCATTCATCTCTGAAGGACGGAAGGAATAGCTCTGCCATATCCAAATGGTGCAAATCTTCCATAACACAGGATAAATAACCAAGAAAACTGCATCAGCCTGTGACCAAATCCAAYTAAATAAACAAATGCACCATGCAAAGTGCTGTTCCAGTTTTCTCTGTTTTCAGCTACTCAGGCAATGCTGGTTTCCTCTGGCACCAAGGAGAAGATCCCATTAACACAAAGCACCACACACTCCATATTTGACACCACAACATTCACTGACAACACAGAATTGTTCCTCAGGACAGAGAGAGGAATGGCACTGGAATCACCCTCCCCTGCCATTCCTGCTCCCCGTTATCCTGCTGTCCTGARGCACAGGACAATGACAGTGATTTCACTCCTTAAACAGGGATGTCAGACAGGCACAGCACTGGGGACATTCCCTCAGGGACACGTCCCAGTTGGTGTCACCCCGAGCCACTGGACTGCCAGCCCTGGGCAGGACAGARCTCCAGGGAAGCCACAGCTGAGGACACACAAAGACAGAAAAAGAAACCACAGAGGGAGGGGGTTGAGGGGGGCTCAGATGATGTGAGCTCAGTTCCAAGCTGCTCTGCTCTAAGGACTAATCCAGGTMTCAACACCCACTCCTCAGACAGGCATTAAAACCCTCCAGGGCTTTTCAGTTTGTTCACTACCAACAGCCTGGAGCAGTGGCCAGGCCAGCCCTGGTGCCAAGCCCTCCTCAAGCAGGGGCAGGACCATATTCTTGCCTATACTTACTGAGGATTGACACTCCAGGTCATCTTCCTCATAGTCAGGGTTTACCTGATGGAACAGAATCACAGGCACGTCAAACTCAGCACAGCTCCACRTGGGAAACAGCCTGAGCACTGCCTCAGCTCCCCTGGGCACCAGSACTGCAGATTTCTGCCCAAACCCAGAAATCACAGCTAAAGAACCTAAAAAGGGGCAGGGAGGTTTATCTCAATCAGGAGAATCACTGCAGGAGCAAGAGGAGAGAGTTAACAAGTTTATGGTTTTTGTTTGTTTAAATTCCAAGTGGAATTTCCAACTAGGAATTACTGGTTTGGAGAAATCTTTTAGAACAAGCACTATTCCAACCAGGGATCAGGTGAGCAAACTCCTCTGGTACATCTGTGCATGATTTAAGACCATGGCTGTGTTTGGGCTGATTAGAAAAAACAAGATTTACTGGAAAAGCTCTCCACTGGATCACCACTGAAAAGGATTTGCAGYGTGCATGTGACAAAATGCTGCTGGTTTCCCAATCTGCTTATCAGAATAATAYAAAATGGGATATTTAATCTGCACTTTTCTCTATCTGCAGCTCTTACAGACTGGTCTGAAGTCAGTGTTTCAGTTTTATACTCAGTGCTACAGTTCTGCTCCAAAATCAGCGATTCAAGAGAAATTACCAACACTTGAATTCCCTTTCCCCCAAAGGCTCTCAGTCATTTACCATTTATTCATCAGTTAATAAAGTCACATTGATTCCAGTGCCCACATGACAGGATACCATTTAGTGCCTATTCTTTGCAGGAGAAGTTCCAAAATTCATCCAGAAAGTGTAATCAGCTCACATCTACCCCAAACCGTGGTTTTCCTTCAGCTCTTCCACCTCATTTCCTACATTTARCACCTATTTTTGCATTAATCCAAATACCCACTCTCCTCCCCGCCCCGTGGCCGGTTTTGGGGTGGGAATGACAGATTTTCAGGAGGTGCCAAAGGAAGAGAAGGCTGTGCARGGCAGGCAGAGGTGCCAGGCTGGCCCCACGTACCTCTGCTGCCAGGTAGTGCCCCGTGGCCAAGTGCTTGAACCTGAAGAGGCTGTTCCAGTAGCCAGCTCCTCCTCGACAGGGATCGTGCTGCACCACCTGCAAGGCAAGAGAACAATCTGGAATCAGYACAGACCCTCCTCCCAGCAGGATCTGCCTCATTTCATGTGCAGGGAGGGCAAACAGAGCCAGGGGCTCAGGAAAGGTGAAAACACCTCTGATCTGTGAGCAGCACAGTGCAGGGAATGCCCTGAGCTGGCTGGGATTAGTTCAGTTTAGGAATGAATTAAAGAAGATGCTCTCAAAGTGCCAGGTCTTGAAACAAACCCCTAAAAATGCAACAAATCCATCACACTTTGGGTCCAACTAATTTTGGACTGTTTAAAGTGGATGAGGGAAAGCACCTGGAAATATTTCAAATGCAATGTGCTGTACAAAAGAATTAAATTTATATTTATTGACTAAGGGGGGAGCCTCCAACTCCTGTAACCCCATCCTGGCTGCTCTGTGGATATTTTCTTCAGGAAAACTCAGCACAGTTGGTCTGTGCCTTCCAGGGAAGGACTGTCTCACCCATGCTTGAATTTCCCTGCACACACATGGACATCACCACAGGCTGGTGTGCTCTAACATGCCAAAATCATGCTAATTACAGGCAGCCTTTCATTACAAATCCATGAGGAGCTGAATGGCACAGCAGATACTTCTGGAAGGGAAATATAAAAGCACCTATCCATCGCTGCAATTCATTTTTTGATTCTTATATGCAGTTCATAATTTAATCAGGTTTAAAATCATAAACCAGCTGTAACAATACCARCAGATTGAGGCTATTTTCAGGAGCCAGTGATGGCCAAGGTGTTAGTCACTCTGTTTGAAAGCCAAGTGAATGAAAGAAGCTGGTTCAGACAGACCAGCAAAGGGCTGCAGCCTCCTGTGGAATGAGGATATGCATAATCACATTATTCCACACCAAAAATAGAGCCCTCAGTACGCTCAGCAGGACAGTGGAAATTATAAGCTGTTGTTAAACCTCAGTGGCTGGTAAAAAATGACTTCATTGATGTTTCTCTGTGCCCTTTTCCTGAACTGTAAAGCACCTGAACTCCAGAGCTCTGTGCTGCACATGGGAGAGCAGAGCTGCACTGTGATTSTGCACAGAAAGTGAAGGGATTTTAATTTAAACTCATAACACCAGGGAACTTTTCCCTAAAAAGAGAAACCCAGACAGAGTGTTTTAAACCAGGAGCAGCAATTGTTCCCACCAAACCTCACCTCCACCTCCCACAGGGCTTTGGAGCTGGTGGCAGATGTGGCCGACTGCCGGCCCGTGGTCCTGAGGAACACGTGCTGCTTCTTCCTGTGCTCATCACACGTCAGGAACTTCTCCTGCTCGGCGTGGAACAGCCTCACCACATCCCCCTGGCAAAGGCAGGCAGCAGATCAGCACAGGCAGCACCCAGCAGGGCACACACRGGCACAGCTCTGCCTCTCACCCCTTTGAGGATGTCATCCTTGTTGTCGCTCCATTTCATGAACAGGACGATTTTCCAGCTGGTGTTGCAGTTCACTGAGTTGACCTAAAAGGGGAACAGACACCATCAGTCCYGCTGTCTTGTGCCACAAGCCACTGTCTCATTTTTCAGACCATTTTCACAGAATTCTGCAGGCCTGGCTGCACTGCTCTGGAGGAGGAAAGTCCTCTCTGTATCTAATCCAGAAGGAGTAACTTCAGARCTGATTTGTTTGGAAACCACTTATGACACATCCATGTTGGTAAATTAATTTTCTTCATTCTAGTGACTAGAATGGGGCAYTCTGCTGATTTGGAAGGAGCACCTTGTTTTTAGCCAGTCACAAAACGAGACCAAACTCAAACCTCTGCCAGCAGCCAAGAGAAAGCAGAGCTCAGAGATTTTTCTTGGAAGTCACTGATTGCCAGGATAACCATTCCTAAGCAGTGTCACAGGTACCAACCACCTTGCTGGATTTTAAACCATGTGCAAATAGCTCAGCAAAGCACAGAGAGGTTTKTCCAGCTGCTCCAGATGTGCAGTGCCCTCACCTCATTGCATCCCGGGTTATCCACGAGCTGATGGCTACTGGCATGGAGAGGCTGGCCAGCATTGACAGGATTCAGGACCACTTTGTCTCCAATGACAACCTGCAGGCAAGTGCAGCATCAGACAGAAATTTGCACACTGAGAAAGCTCTTTTCCTATCCCCCCTTTTTTTATAATGGAAGCAATGGGAGGAAATCACCTTTTTGCAGTGTGGAGTCTGAGTACTCCACCAGGRTTCTGCYTGGTTCAGGATTTAGCTCACCAAAATCAGACACTGAGGCAAAAACCCCTCWGCTACTGGACTCAGAGCTGGCAGAAGAAGCAGCTCTGGGTAYAGAGCTCTGGTACAGGATAAACCATGTCTGATAAATTGATCGTGTTTAGGTGCCAAATACATACCTGAACCTAAACCCCAKAGCACACTGAGGCTCATTACCTCCTGGTTTTAGGGAGATCTTGTACCCAAGTGACTCAGATTTTTGCAGAAGAGGGGATTAAAATGGCAATGCATTTAAAGATTTCCCACGAACAGGAGCACTTCACTTCCTTATTACCTCACTCCTCATATCCAAAGTAGCAATGAATTTTGATTCTAAGCTGACAACACTGAAAACCAGGATGCTAATTATTCCTTCCAAACCTCCTGAAGGAACTCAACACTTCCTACCATTTTGAATTGAGCAGGATTTGTGCAAGGCCAGCCTAATTAGGTCCCTTATTCCCTCCCAATGTTAGATCATTCCACGTTTCCAAAATACAAGTTACCATAGCAATCTTCCTCCCCCTCATGACAGCATAGGAAAAGGGTTGTTCCTGCATCATCATCACACACTCAGAGATTTGTGCATCTCATTAATTGCAAGCCAGGCCCCCCAAAAGCATCCTGGCTGTGTCCAAAGGGAGGTGTGAGCACCCTGTCCCCAGCACTTACRCTGTCACCGATGGAGCGCAGTTTGTAGAAGGGTTGGATGTAGAACCAGGAGCCTTCATTTCCAGCTTCATCCAAGGTCACCCTCATTGCATTCTTCTCCAGCAGCGCTGGAAGCCTCTTATTTACTGTTAAGTATTTGTTACTTTTTAAGTGAAGCAGCTAGAATAAGAATCAGAGTTCAGTTCTAAGAATGCTCCTCTTCCTCCCCTCGACAGCCCGAGCGTGCATCAGACAATGGCAGTGCTACACAGGAGTGCAAAGGGAATTGGGAGCAAACACTGATGGAAGTKGGCACAGTGACACACTCAGAGACACAAAACACCTGCAGTGAACCCAGCTGACCCTGCCCCAGTGAGGACAAACAGCTGGAAATGCCCTCATTGCTGAGAACCCGTTCTAAAATACAGCACCAAAACTCAGAAAATGCTGGGACTACGTGGCTCTTCCTGCTCTGAGGCAAAGAGGCTCTTCTCTTGCTTTGCTTGGTCTCATTTAACTGAAAATGCAACTATTTCTCCTGATTGCCCTTCTCTGTGTCAGTTTATGATTTGATGTGTCAGCCTTTCACTGAGATGAAATTGGGTGCTGTACATGTGTCACCTTCCAGCAGTTCCAATGAGGGTTTTAATGAATATTTCTGAGGAAAACAATCCATGGTGGCCTCAAAACCACACACAATTAACCCATAATAAAAAACTGACTTCATCCCAGATACAGCACCCAGGCCCTGCTTCCCAGCTCTCACTTCAGAGCATGTGAAACCTGGCAGAACCACAGACCCTTGACCATGAATTCCACAAATTTAAACTCCACTGAGCAGGGAATTTTCAACTAAATCCTCTCCAGCTTGCACAGATGTTCACAGCCTGCTGGATGACCCTCCCACTCTGGGTGACTGTCCCCACAGCCTACCTGGATCACATTCCCATACTGGATGACCGTTCCCAGCAGTTTTCTGTTTTCAGTTTCATTCTGTTTCTTTTCCAAATCCGCCGCATGCTGAAAATTAAAGGAGAACAGTTCAATTGCTGTGTGTTTTAGAAAAGGAGGTTTTATGAAAGTCCCTTTTCTTCAAGATTATTTCAAAGGACTGGAATAACAGTGAGCATCTGAAAGAGCCCAAYTTCCTTTTTTTCCAGCTTCCAACAGCATAATTTCCAATTCCCTTTTTCAACTGTTTAGGAAGATAGACACACATCATTTAAGTAAGCTGTAATTTGGGTACAATTAGACAAAATTTTGGAATAAAACAAGAGATGAAAAGCTCAGACAAGACAGAAGGCAGATACCTCAGGGGGGAAGGTGAAAAAGGGATGGGTAACAKCTCCAGCCAGGAATTCTGTTTTCCTTTCTAGTGATTTCTACACAAATTGMATGAAAGAACCTCAACTTTGATTCTGTATTTTCCTTTGCCAAKACAGGCTCCAGCTGCCCTCCAGGCTGTGTTTTTATGGAGAGTCTCCCTACACAGCAGGATCCTGGACTGCCCTACCAYGCTGGGGGCCAGATTTATTATAAATACAGAAAACAATGAAACTGAGAGGGTACAAACACAACTCAGGATGTACTTCAAAAGCACCCCCAAAGTTGCTCCAGCAGAACCATTTTTCTGGCCACTAGATGTCAGCTCCTGAAGCAGCTCGGATGCTGCGACCACAGAGAGACAAGTGTCCCAGATTTGAAATCCCTTAAATGGCATTAACTTAAAATAACCTGACCTCAGCATGGAGYGCTCCGTGGCAGACAATAAATTCCACCAGCAGACAAACAGAAGCCAAAAAAGGCAAGTGATGATGATGAACACTTCTTGCATCATCAGCTGCGTTGGAAATGCAAAGCGCTGATAAAGAAACCTCAGCCTGGGCAGAATTTACAGCTGTGAGCACAGGAATTGGGGCCCATGCACAGCACAGGGGTTCAGGGCATCCCATGTGCCAGCAAGGGGAAAAAGTGGCACATGGGATCACAGAAGGAAGTTTTGATACCAGTGGTGTACGTGGGACATGATTGTTTTCAAACCCTGGGTCACTCAGACCTGATTCAGCCCCATCAGATTTCAGGTCCAAGTGATGCAGATCAAATAAACCCCAATAAAATTGCAAAGCACTCAGATCCTTTCGCCAAATCAGGCAGGTCATGGTGGGACAGTTGTGTGCAAACCTCACCCAGCTGGGGCTAATTCTGGTAGAATCTCATGCTGTGTTTGCAGGACTCTGGCACAGAAGAGTCAAGAGGAGCAGGGACAGATCCCAAACACTGCACTGGGATGTACTCAGGGAAGGGGACACAACTCCAAACAAAAACATAACCCAGGGCAATTGCAAACCCTTTTTCTTCTATATAATGCACTATTTAGACTCTATTTTCTCTTAAACCCATGCACCTTCCCCTTTGCTTACCAAAACAGCCAAACCCAGAACCCCATCCCTCTAAACTCGCTGCCACAGCCTACTTCTCCTATGAACACAAGAACGTGGCCCAGGTGAGGCAGCTTTGAGCYACCAAAATAGCTCTGTCCCTGCCAAGCTGCTACTTTTGGGTTATAAATATATTTTGTGAAGCAGAAGGAGTCCACYGGTGGGTCTTTGTGAAGAGCAGGAGCGAGGCAGCCATATGGCAATCAGCAAGTGACACTCTCCTACGGGGCCATTTCATATTCTGGGCTACAATGAGCTTAATATAGGCCTAAAGAACCTAAAAATATTCAGAATTGTAATTTTGACATGAAGTACTCCAGCTATGTAATTTTAACATAAACACTGCGTTTATTTAACTCTAAAGTCAACAGATGGTATTTAAGTTAAGTTGGCTTTTTTTTTATATAGGAGCTCTAAAAACAGCAATCAACTGCCTTACTGAGTTTTCAGCTGCTGAATGTCAACATTTTACCCAGAAAATATTAAATACTGCAAGCTAATACRGAAGGAGAGGCTGTCTGGCCTTATAATTACTCATAATTACCCATCAGCCTTCCCATGCATTAACAGCAGCGATGTTTGTTCRAGCAATCCCAATAGATTGATCAGAYCAGCAGCTCCTGATCTCACAGGTCAGGATGCAGGGCCTGGGAATTCTCTGTGGATTGTTTCAAAGGTCTCTTTTTGGTGCTGTTAAGACCCAAAATGCTCTCCTGGAGCAGGTTAATGACAGTGAGAGCTCTAGAGCTGCCCCAACTCTAATGCAGCATCATGGGCACAGCACTGGGGACACAGACCTTGAGCAGGAACTGGGGGTACAGACACTGATCTCTGTGTGACAGGGMCAGGRAGGGTCAGGATKGAGCTCAGGGAAAGGTTTTTATGTCCCTAAAAGGTGCTGGCACTGCCCAGGCTCCCCAGGGAATGGYCCCAGAKCTCYRGGAGCGTTGGGACAGCGCTGCCAGGGGTGCTCAGGGGGGATTTTGGGGGGCTGGGCAGGGCTGGGGAGGGACTGGATGATCCTGGTGGATCCCCTCCCTCTCAGCTCATTCTGTGATTTTGCAGTAATCAGAGGATTGAAGCCTTGCAGTGACCATCTCCCAAGGAATCCTGCACRCCAAACTCTACGAACACTCGGTGCCTCCTCATTAACTGAGCCAAGCAGATTGGAAACCCCTGCTCAAAGAGCAGGCTGGGTGTGAGCCCTGCTGTGACAGACAATACTCACGTGCAGTTTGTTGAGCAGCACAGCATCCGTGGTGCTGTTGGCTCCTGGCTTTGCTGCCTTCCAGAACTGCTTCTGCGCCGAGTAGCGGTTCATGGGACACAGCTTGAACAGGCAATCTGCAAAAGGAAAAACACAGACATGGCTTCAGCCAGCCACAATTAKCCAGAGATTCTTGCTGCTGCTAACGCTCTCCAAATATTCCAGCGGCAAGGAAAGGTTTATAAACAAATTCCGAAAAGCTCTTGATCAGACAAATGCTTTTTTGAGCAACAGGAATGCTTGCCCCATGAATGATAAAAACCAACTGCTGCTGCCAACTTCTGATGCAAGACCAGAAAATTTATAACKTGTCCCAGTCARAAAGGGTACCAGACTAAAACARGAACAYGTTCCAGYGCTTTCCCAGGCAAACAGATTTGGKTTRWGCACTTTCARCTTGGAGTTTTTGTACTTCAGCAGGTAAACTCTGTCAGGGTGGGGGGCTTTTGCTTTGGATTTTTTCACTGCTATTGTTGTCTGAGTAGTTTTTAAATCAAATCCCTTCAATTGCTAGTGAAAACAGGGCAAAAAAAAAAATCAGAGAACTTCACCTAATAAAGTGGTAGCAGCATAAAATATCCTCAAACAGCAGCCTGCAAAAGCACAGACCTTCAAGGCATAGCTCAAGGCAACATCAAACCCCTCAGGGTGTCAGGTTCTATACCCAACGCATCAGCACAGCTGATTTAACATTCTGCCTGGCAAAAGTCAGGAATCACAGCTCATTAGTCTTATTAAAAATACATTTCTGTATTAGAGATGCTAACTTATCAGTAATAAACCCACACGAGCTGCAGTGAGTGTTTTTGCTCCTCCCGTCACTAAGCAACGGAACACGCAAAAAAATAAATTCAGCTATTCAAAGGCAGCGCCTAAAGTAGCAGCTCAGGAGTTCACWCCAAGTGCCAGGAGAGCCAGGAGGCTGTTCCCAACCTCTCTGGCAACAGAGGGGATGCAAAACCTTGGGCTCCCTGCTCACAGGGCCTTTCTGCAGGCTCCTGCTGTGTCCCTACAGGCAAAAATCCCACAATTGGGGGAGCAGCAAGGTCAGGACAGACCCACCTGGGGTTTGTCCTCGGTGCATGGAAAGCAGAGCTGCTGGTTCAGGGATGCAATCAGCCAAAAAGGGACAGATTCCACTCTGGGAACAGCTCATGGCAGCTCTGCCAGAGGTGAAGCTGCTGGAGGGGCTGAGGCAGAGCATGACACTTTCACCTCTGGATGAGATTTGGAGCAGACACCATCACCCCTGTCATGCCTTGGCTCCAATCCATCCCCAGAGCTCACCAGGGAATGTCAAACACCTTCCACAGAAGGGCAGAGAATGCCAGGATGGTCTGGGTTGGAAGRGAGCTCAGAGTCCATCCCATCCACCAGGATGTGCCAGGAACCAGCCAGGGACAGAGCAGAAATTTGGCATGGCACGGGACCCTTTCCAGTGACACCAGGGGAGGACAGAGCGAGCTCAGGGCACGGGGATGGAACCTGAACTCAGCTCCACCTCCACCCACAGCTCAGCCCGGGGCTGCTCTGCTCTGCACCAGCACAAAAGTGCAAACCACACTCGCCAGGTTTGCTCCTCACCCTTTTCCATTTCCATCAGGATGATTCACAGAGATTGACAGCGCAGAAGAGATTCAAAAAGCCACTGCGGGCTGGCACTCCGAGCTAAGACTCTGCATTGTAAGCAACACACCAGTTATAAAATTTTCTATTTTTGCTTAAACCATCAGTTCACACAATGACAGCAATTAACACACAGAACTGCAGAGAAGAATTAATTGTATGCTAGATTTAGTCGCAGTGCACTTCTTCCCATTCCTTTTCAGTCAAGAAAGTTGTCAAGTTAGGCTCAACTTCCAACTTGKTAACTGCAAGTAACCTCCTCTCCTGCCTGAAGCACCAGGAGAGGTCTACGTGTGTTTGACCTTGTCCAGCACAAAAAAGGAAAACATAACATGTTTTTCTTAGGTTTTCTCCCTAGTAACAAAGCTCCAGATCAAAAACAAACAATGAAAAGCACCCAATAGATTTTTTTTTTCTAGTATTTGTTCTATGAAATCTRTTTCTGAAGTGCTCAGAAGTTCAACTTTGCCTTGTTCACCTTCGTATGGCCACCAAATGTATTTCACCATGGGTCAAACTGCRTGAACTTTATGGCCAGAAGATTTTCAGATCTCCAGATCCCCCGGCCTTGGATGTTTACAAAGTCAAGGATGTGCTGGCTGAGTCCCACCACGGTCATTGATCTGCAGCCCTGATGACTGTGCAAGATAAACCCACTCTGCTCAGACACCATCCTTATGGAACTTGGGTCTATTTCTAAAGCAGGAGCCAAAAATCCAAAGCCAAAAATCGAAAAGGAAGCCCCAGCAGCCCAAACCATCAGCTCTCTGCTCCACTCAGCAATTCAAGCATCTTTAGCCACATAGGAAAGGTGATAAATAAAGCAATTACTGCACAGTAACGACATCTTTTTATAGACTGTTTGTTGAATATTAACCAGGAAGGAATGCATTCTGCTTTCAGATCTTCACGATATACAGTGAAAAATGGCAGAATTGCACAATGAAGGGGTATAAAAATAAAACACGACRTCACTGTTGATGAAATGATGATACATCAAGCCTGAACACCCAACAAAGGTCCCGCAGGAAAAAGGGATTGCATAATCCTACACTACCCCAGCGGGATGACGAGCGTTCCACGGGCACGGACGAAATTTGCGTTTCAGCGCCTCCAACTCCATCCTGCACGGAGCAAACACGGCTGCAGCACGTGAGGGATGAGTTCTCTGCTYGCTGCTGGGCCATTTCCAGCCCCTGTGGGCCACAGCCACCTGCAGCTCCCCGAAATATCGCGGCCAGGATTGGCTGCCCTCGGCGTGCTCCAGCAGCGCTGCAAACCCCCGTGTTCCCGAGTATTTTGGGGTTCCAGGAAGAGGGAAACTTGCCAATTCCAACTGCCAATTCCCTCCACCCCGTGCTTTCCATCTTCTCCTCTCCCTTCTACATTCCTTTCTTGACTAAACCATGCTCTTTTCCAACCCAGCACAGACTCCAAACTTCCAACTCTTCCCTCCAATCCGAGCCCAAACAGGCACATTCCAAATGCCCAAGTTTTGCTCTCATAGCACAACAAAAAAMCTGACAAAGACTGAGCTTTTTCTTTCCCCTACAATGGGAATTGAAATCATTTAGGTAGTACATTAATAAGGTTATTAGAAAACGTAATTCAGGATTGGTCCAAAATCAAAAATAACAAGGTTAGAGAGGCTGGGCTGATATGGAGAAGGGAGAAAAGTATTTCAGAGCTCACCAAAGGCACCATTACCTTGCTTGACACAAAACTGCCTAGAAACAACATAAGCCAAACATTCCCATGCAATTCCAGCCTCCCCACCCTTTGGGGCATTAAGTGATGCCATTCTGTCAGTCCTACCCTTGGGGTATGGGGATAGCTCAGAGAGCTCMTGAGCAGGCACTGCTGACACCCAGAGCTCCACCAGGCAATGTCAAACACCTTTCGGAGAATGACAATGGTTCATGGAATCCCAGGATGGTTTGGGTTGGAAGGGACAATAAAACCCATCCCATCCCACCCCTGCCATGGCAGGAACACCTCCCACTGTCCCAGGCTGCTCCAAACCCTGTCCAGCCTGGCCTTGGGCACTGCCAGGGATCCAGGGGCCTCCCAAGCCTCCCAAGGGAGAATTTGATCCCAATATCCCATTCATCCCCACTCTCTGGCACTGGGAACCCATTCCCTGTGTCCTGTCCGTCCATCCCTCATCAATAATCTCTCCCTGCTCTCCCTGAGGTGCCCCCTGCTCCTGGCAGAGCTCAGCTCCCATCCCATATTCCTCCCCTGCCCTTCTCCAGCACCCCCATTACAGAAGGATCTGGAAGCACTTTCAGCTCCAGCCAGGCTGSTTGTGCAATCCACCACTCATCATTTTTTCCAAATCTCCAGTGCCTATTTTAAGCACTCAGAAGAAGGTCTTCACCAACTTTTCTGCAGTTGGAGAGAGCAGGAATCAAATACTTTGCTGGCAACAAAAAGGTGTGTCGTTATTTCGGGTTTTAAACCCAGACTTTCCCAAATGCCAACCGGAGAAAGGTAAGAACCAAAAGAAATTACTCCCCCTCACAAAAATCATAATTTAGGGCGCTTTCAAATGAGGAAAATCTAGAAAGATGAAGATCTTTAAATAAGYCACAAATCTACTGAATATTTAACACCAACACAGCTGTTTCTTCATTACTTGGAAAAAACCAAACTCTSTTTTGCACAGCAAAACTAAAATTAAAAGAAAACCAGCAATTCCCTGCTGAAATTTAGCAGGTTCTCTTCAGACTTTTCTATACTTAGATACCTGATATTTTCCCAAGGCCAAAGCCTGCTCACAGGAGAGAATAAATACACAGATAATATATTTTCTTTTGATTTTAAATATGAAAGAAGAGCAGCAATGAAGAAGTAACGTAGCTGGCAATGATGCAGATACTGTAAATAGAGGTTCTTGACTTTGTATTTACGAAATTGCWCAGCTTTAACACTCTCCCAAGGATGATAACGCTTCACGAGATGTGGAGTTGATTTGAAGACAAAATGAAGACCTCTCTTGTGCTTAAATGCAGTATTTTTACACAGGAGATTTGGAGAATAATACAAAATGCTCATATTCAATCACAGCCAAGTTCTACCTTTTCAGAAACACTTGGATTACTCCATCATCTATTTCTATACTTGTTCCTTYGGAGATTTAAAATTAATAGATGACAGCCTAAGAGGTTCAAAGAATATAGAACAAAAGCAGCTACAGGAATGTGTTGATTATTAATCATTCCAGCATTTCCACGAAGAGGGAGGAAAAAAAAAAACCCTCATCCTGCTGAAACAAGTGTCTTTGTGATGAGAAGACATCCTTTCATTTTCAATTTGCAGGGATCAAGCTTTGCTGGGAGCACAGCAGCTTGGTTCAGAACCTTGGGGATTTTGTCAGGATGGAGCAGCACTTGGGCTGAGGTCCCTTCCAACTCAACCCATTCTGGGATTCCAAAAATCTCACAGYAATCCCATCCCTCTGCAAAGCAGCCCAATCACTCAGGACTCAAACCCTGAACTAATTACACAACACAATTTATTAGAGGTTTCTGCTGTGGTGATGYCTGTTACCTCCCTGCTTTGTGCTGCTGCATCTTGTGCTTCAAGGGCTTTCAATGCTTTGCTTTTWAAAGCAGAATAAAGGGGAAAAATCACCCTTGCAACCAACATTTAAACAGAGAGCATGCACGATTTGTGATCTAAATATATGTTAATTTTTTATGTTAAAATAACCACCTTCAATTCCTATCTGCAAGACACGAGGATAACCACCCTCTTGCAATTATATTCATTTATGCAAAGCCCTTCCAATGGGAATCGCTGCTTCATTTGTTCAAGCTGTAACAACACAGGAAACAATGTAATTGTTATTAATTTGGAGCTGAGGTATCAAAGAGAAAGGAGAAGACTGAACTRAGATTTCAGAGCGAGAAAAATTATCTACCTGAGAGCTGGACATGGAATATCAGTGTCTGCTAAAGCTACAAATCCAGCAATGAAATGCTAATTAAAAAGTAATGACCACAACACAGCAAAGTGCCCAAAAAATGACCCAAACACTGACCTGAGAAATGCACCTTTAAATAAACACCTTGTGTCCCAAAGAGCTCYGAACACACCAGTGTTTGTTTTATTCCTACACGTAACCTCTTTGGTCTCCTTCAAAAAGAAAGCTGCTACTCAAAAAGAGAGAAATATTTAGACACTGGATATACAGGCAGTTCCAAAAGGAAACATTTGCAGGAAAGACCAGATGCTTTTTTCTATCTCTGGTACTGAGRGAAGATGCTGCGTGAAAACACAGAGCCAGAAGGGAGAGCAGCACAAGCAGAAAGAACAAAAAAAAAACCTAAACCCCACTGATTTAAGTACAAAATATCCCATATTTGACATCCAGGGTTCAGGCTAAAGMAAGCARGAAATGGATAATGTGTCCCTGGATKGAAAACGTTGGCTCCAAGAGATSTGAGAGGACAAAACTGAGCAAATTCCTTTCTCTAAAGGTGGTGAGGACACAGGGAATGCACCAGGTGTCCTGGGAAACCCTAAGGAACAGCCAAATTTATGGACACGATGGGTAACTTGAGCCAAGAGGAGCTATTTGAGAATTATCCCTCTAGAAATCATCAAAACACCTCGATGGCTCCYGGTGAATGACAGATACCAGCCAGAAAAAAAACCTCTTCATGTCGAGGAGAGGGGGAAAAAAAGAGAAAAGCTTCAGAGAGTGGTTCAGAGCTGCACACATTAATTTGAGTTAGCCCAGGAGCCAAGGATGTGCTGGTCCCAGGGAATGTTTGTGCTGCCTGAGCTCAGCTCCAGAACAAAAAGAAACCCTGGACAAGAAGCCACCTGGACAAATTGAAAGGCCATCCCTTTCTCTGCCTCACAAGCACTGAAAATCAACTTTTACTCACTGCAAGGACAAGGATTTGTACTTTACATGCAGGGAATCCAGCAAACTAATGGYATAAGAGCTGCAGAAGCAGTTTAAAATGAATTGTTGTGGCTTTAGCCTTTGTCCCAGCCCAAAGCTGGATCTTTGACCCAGGAAGCCGTTCCCTGTCTCCCTTTTAATGATTTCCATGACAAATCTCCCTGCGAGACACTGACACAGCTCTCAGTACAGAAACCCTGTGAAATTCCTTCCTCAAGATCTTTGGGTCTCTTCACTCTACATTTCACCCCTGCGGCAGCAAACTGAGGCATATTTATTTTCTGGCTAAATTTCATTTAATTTTGGCTGCTCACCCTTTGGATTTCATTCTCACATTTGCTTCTTCACTCGTTCCCGTTTTTCCGGATGAAAATGGGGCAGGAAGTGGGGGCAGGAGGCAGGGAAAGCTTGGACAGTCTGAGCACAGGAAGAACAAGAAAGATCAAATTTCAAACCCCCTCTGGAATCATCAGTGTTGACCAGCATGGAAAGAACATTGTTGTGCTACCAGACAGAGCTGATTGAACAGCACAATAAAAGTCATTTCTATTTAAAAACGTTTTGTGTCCGTGTCACAGGGAATGAACCACCACAGCATCACGCAAGGGAAAAGGCAAATTTTTCAGCTGTTCGAGAAAGCAACTCCTATTTTCAGCTCTTAAACGGATTTGGCTTAAAGGAAAGCTGCATTGCCAAAAAAAGATGTAGGGACATTAAATAAATATTTGATAATATTCCTGAGGTCTTGGTTGGACAAATGGAAGAAATAACAAAATTGAATTCAGCACTTCAGTTTTTCTTACTCTAACGAAGCACTTGGGATCTCTTGCCTGAAATGCTTATTTGATCCTTTCCTTCTGCAGTGGGTGCTGCCCTTCTGAGCTCCCTCCTGCAGAATTCCAAGCATGGAATTCCAATTCACAGCTGGCAGCACCTCAGGAGCTTCCCTGGCTCATCCCTCCCTCCCTCCCAGGGCASAACTCGCTCAGTTCTGATSTGACACCTGASAGATCCCTTCCAGCCCCMYGCTMTTTCTGTATCCAAACTAATTATTTTTACATTTTCACACCATGGCYTCCTTGCCTTTCCACATGGACATGGCAGAAAGGAATTTTTCTGTCCCACAAGATGCACAACTGGCCAATGTTCCTGCTCATTTCCCTCCTGGATTTTCTCTGGTACCCTTCTGCAAGCACGAGGAGCTGTACTAAACAAAAAAACTTCCCTTGAGGCTCTGCCACGAAGCAAAGCTGGAAAAAATAATTGCTGTGGTTTTTGGCAARGATTCTTTTTATCCATTTTCCAAGGCAGCAATTGCACTTTTTTTTGTCACAGCACAGCATCGACAGCTCCATTCCCACACCGTGGATGGTTCCCTATGGCACTGCCACGCTCCCATCCTCCTCCTCCTCCCCATTTCAGCCAAGTGAGAGCAGTTTCTGACAGGTTCTGGGTGAATTCCCAGGCTGCTGGATCCTGTGCAGAGCACACAGCACCCAGGCAGCTGTGACCACCAGTGTGGGCAGCACCCAGGAGGTGGGAGCTGCCACAGATGTTCAGGCTTCCAAAAACTGGCTTAATAAAGCAAAGACAGCTGCAAAAAACTCAAGAAATAAAGTTCCTTAACTGTAGGAAACACCAGCCCTGAGCTGAGCAGGGCAGAGTCCTGCTGTGCTGCATTCCCAGCAAAACACCACTGCCACTCTGCTCCAAGCTGCAGGTTTTATTCTTTGCTTTCTGTTCCTGGGCTTGAATGTTCCACCTCCCCAAGGCCTCTCCCTCTCTGCACTTTAAACAGTCCCCATCCTTTTGGCAGCCCCCCAGAGATGCTCTGCTCAGGCCCATCGAGTGATGCAGCTCAATCTGTCCAAGCAGCACGGAAAATGCCAAAAAATCATGAGGCTAATTCAAACCTGGCCTTCAGAACGGGATGCCAGCACTGAGACTGCACTCTGGAAGGGATTTTAATGAGCAGGTTGTGCTGACAAGGTGCACACACCCTGTAAACACAAGAGCTGCCATATATTGCTAGAGCATTACAGCGGAGAGGGAAACAGGCAGGAACCTCCAAAAAGCAAAATATTCCAGCCTGACAGCACTCAGGAGTTCAGCTGTGCCTGCACTGCTGCTGAAACACAATCCAYGGGTTTAGAGATCAAAAATGAAAGTGGAAAATAGTCCCTAAATGAGTAAAACAGCCCCTTCCAGGAACAGCTCAGAGCTGAGTGTTACCAAATAAGGGAAGCGAGAGCAGGGAGCCAAAAGAGAGAGAGAGAGCCCTGCTGGGTYTGGGATGGGATGAGATGGGGWTGGGATGGGAAATGGGTCTGGGATGGGAGAAATAAACACTCTGTAAATTTGGTGTCTATTTTCCAACAGGGTGAACAACTCCTCTGTCCCCTGGGTTTATCACAAATGATCAGATCCCTGCAGAACAGGCTGTAAGAGCCCACAGGAGCACCACAATTTCAGGGGATAAACCAAGGAGTTAAAACACCTGCAGAGAAAACCACAAGTTCCATTTCTTTAACTCTATGTCCAACCACGAAGCAAACTCTGGGTTTAGGTGACAGTGCCTCCCTCATTTCCCTGAAATCCTGGAGACAAAAACAACCAGAAAAAGAAGATTCTGCTGATAATGCAATGAAGTTTCTCACTCCTCTATCACAGCACCTGCCACACCTGCAGCTGGAAAACAGGAGGAGAAAAGTGATGGTCAAACCTTGACACATCACTGCTTAATTAATCAGTCATTGCTTAATTAATCCCTGTGCTGGGAGTGTAATGAAGCTTTCAGACCACAACAATGCACCACTGGGATTGTCAAACAGGACAAAGCCCCTCTGCTCCTCAAGGCACAGCCACTGCCACCACCACAGAAATCCTGAAAGGATTCCTGCAAGCCAAAAAACTTGACAGAAAATAAAGCTATTCAAGCTACCCTGTGCTACAGCTACTGAAAACCTTCCTTTTCCACCAAGAACAAGAATTCAGTGTTTTCACTGTTTTCAGCCATCTTTCAAGCTGCCTTACTGCCACAGTGATAACACATGAATCAGGGAGGGAGAAGCTGGATTCAGAAGGGATGGATGGGCTGGGAGAATTATTAAATAACACCAGCTGCACCACTGAAGGCATCCTACACTCACATCCACCCAGAGCCAGCAAAGAGTCATCTTGGCTCACCAATAGCATCCTTGTCAGCAGCCTCAAAGAAGAAATAAACTTCCAAGTTCAGAAAAATGAACTGAAATCTCCATTTAACACTGTCTGCTCCTTTCCGCTCTCCTCCTTCATTTGTTTCCATCACTGTCTTTATTTCYAATTATTATTTGTATTATAATTGCATTAGAACTGTTTTCTGGTGTGGCAGGTGGTCCAGTCTCTGCTTCCAGATCTACGTCGGTTTTGTGCCTTGACTTTCAGGATTTCAGGTTTCACATTAATTTAATCAGGTTTCAGATTAATTTTCWGTTTCTACCCAAAATCTTGGCATTCAGAAAGAGCAGAAGCAACCAAAAATCCCAGATTCTATGGCACAGACTTGATAATATCAATGTACAATTTACAGCTGTGGGTCTGGGGAGCAGGATGAAACCAGAGCAGGAGGTGAAACCCCTTTGGTGGGGACATTTGGGACAGCCTGAAATGGGGACACGTGGCCAAGGCAGTCCCAGGAAAGGGGACTGGATGGAGTCCAGCCAGGATGGAGCACTCCAAAAGCTCCTGGAGCTGCTGGCTCTGCTGTGGATTGAGGGGGAGTGCTCAGAATTTCACCAGCGGTGACACTTGAGTGGTGCCACGTCACCCTGACAGTGCCACTGCTGCTTCCAAACCCTAAAATGGAKCTCCAGGAGGGCTCAGTGCCCTCAGCCCCTGCCAGCTCTCCCTCTGAGGAGGATGAGAACAATKCTGCCCAGATTTATGGCTCCAGAGGAAAACTGCAGCAGCACGAGGCAGCACCACACTGTGCCACTCACCTGCAGATCCCAGGGGAAGCTCTTACCCCAACAATCCCAACTTTTGCAAAAACGAGATTCTCATTCTCAATCCAACAACTCCCATATGATAAACCACACACAAATGATGAAATCTGGGCTGCAAGTCCTTGGATTTAGAGATGCTCAAAACAAACAGATTCAGAAATAACAACTATTTCAGCAAATCCCAGATGAAACCCATCATAAGAAATGATGTTATCCAAAAGATCCATCATAGAAAGTGCCAACTGTCCTGATGAAATATCAGAACCTTAGTCAGAGTAAATGGTACATGCAGAAAAAATACTCCCATCAAAACATCTGAGGATATGGACATAATGTTAAAAAGAAAAATCTGTGTGAAAAAGATGTGAAAAACTGATTATCTGCAGTTTCCTGAGCTTTTAGAGCTGGAGGAGCACTTGGGACTTTCCAGATGGATTTCCCATTTTACTAAAACGTTGTGAAGAGGAAGCCACGAGAAGCAGTGAGGTAAATTTGTCTGCCAAGTCTSTGGACTTATTTTAAAAGGTGAACTTCAAGACACCAACCATGCCTTCTCYTTGTCTACTGAAAATATTCCAGAGGTCTGCTACTTTTCCTCCATTCAAATGCACAAACTGCACCTCAGGGATCTGCAGAATAAATCTGTTATTTTTTATTAAAGAGCACTTAGAATCGTCCCCATTAAGTGAAATGAAAAACTTCTTCAAGAAAGGTCTAAACAAAAGGTACTGGCTGGCACAAACTCAGTGAATTGTATTTCCATGATCTTAGGAAAGCATTAATGAGCTGAAGTGGTCGCTGCAGCCCTGTGAGCAGATTTCCCCTCTCACTCATTCCAAAAGGCTTTTTTGAACAAGGTGAAGCCATWGAAAATATGGTTAAAAACACCAAAAAATTCAGGATTTGAGGAGAAGCAGATGAGCTGCTGGAGAACCACGTGCAGTGCAGGGCAGATCCTGAGCCAAATCACTTCCACAACACCGTGAGAATAATCCCTTTTTTTTTTCTTCTTTTTTACAAGGCAATATTGAGGCTGGGAGTGTGACAGCAGCTCAGAGTGGGGACAGAGCAGGGCTGCAGATTGGGGTGGCACAGATTTGCAGCCCTGAACYCTCAATACACAGCCACTGCCAAGTGCTATCATTTTCAGGCACATTATCCCCAGCTCGTGGATGTAACGTGTCTGGAGAGTTGTCATCAGCTTGCCCACACTCCCAGACATCGTGTCCCACGTGTGGGGACACAAATGACCACTCCACTGAGAATGCTGCCACAGCATTTGAGAATTGTGCAACTTCCAACACCCCAACCTCACCCAGGGAATGAGATTTTCTTATCAAACATCCCTGCTTGGTGCTTTAATAAATACACCCCAACAGCTGCTGAGGAGAAGCCTTAAGCCATATGCCTGTTACATACACAAATCAACTTTTTCACTAAAAATATTGAAACTGAAACTGTTGATAAACCCACTGTGATGGGAGCAGATGGATCCGTCAGTTCACCATCAGAACACCCTTCGGCTCGATTCAAAATCTGCTTTTCAAGGGCTTTTCAAGAAGTAAAGGAAAATAAAAATCTGCAAAGGGCTTTTCAAGAAGTAAAGGAGAATAAAAATTTGCAAAGGGGTTTTCAAGAAGTAAAGGAGAATAAAGATTGGCAAAGGGGTTTTCAAGAAGTAAAGGAGAATAAAGATTGGTAAAGGGCTTTTCGAGAAGTAACAGAGAACAAAAATTTGCAAAGGGCTTTTCAAGAAGTAGCAGAGAATAAAAATTTGTAAAGGGCTTTTCAAGAAGAAACAGAGACTAAAAATCTGCAGAGGGTTTTTCAAGAAGTAGAAGAGTTGTTCTGCACATCCTTGAAGGGGCACACCAGAAAGGGGCAGAACTGGTTTAAATGAACCCAGGATGGACAAGGAACTCGAATCTCAAGGAACTCAACTGAATCCAAAGCTCCACAAAGGCCACCCCGCCCATGAGGTCTTCACCTCCTCCCTCCCAGCCAGCACAGGGAAAGGAGCTCTGAAAAGCTCTCCCCTTCCCTACAAACTCCAAACTGTTCCCCAGGCAATGCCCACAGCTCTGGGCAGCAGAATCCCCCAGGATTGCCCGCAGGAGCACCCTTGGAGGATCCCCCTGACAGCTCCTGCCCACTCCCACCCCACGCTCCCTTCCCTGGCTGGAATTCACAGTGATGGAATCACAGAGATCCCTGGATCCTGTGCTGTGCCAGGGGGGTGTTTGGGGTTCATGGGGAACCCTGCAGCCTCTTGGYTRGATGGMATTCACAGTGATGGAGGTGCTGCTCCTGCTGWGAGAGATCCCTGGATCCTGTGCTGTGCCAGGCTGAGCACACAGCAGCCACCCCCTGCTCCTCCCTGTGCATT